>NC_056737.1:452240881-452355881 GCF_019279795.1 Protopterus annectens | reverse complement strand
AAACAGCATTGTTAAAGACAACTTTTATACAGAAAGTGCATCATCAGTGACTCTGAGTTGATCTGTACAGCTATTAGCTAAACTACCAGAAATTAATAGGACAGCTGTGCATGTTGGTTGTGCACAGACATTTTGTATATTAAATTAAGAAAACTAATGAATTCAGAAACACTGATGGGCTTTTTTGGATCATTCAAGAAAAAAGGCATTAAACAAGTTAATAAAAAGACTCAAAAATGCTGGGCCTATTTTATTGTCTTTTCTTATGGTATATATAATAAACCTCTGCAAGGCAGATCCCATTCATTTTATGGAGTCTGCTTTGTCAAATGAAAGATTTGTGGCATTTTGTCATGCTGTATTTGTTTTGATGTTGTATTATAGGTTGTCAGACTGTGTTTGTTTGAATGGTGCTGTAGTAATGTTTTTTTGTTGGTACTTAGCAGTGAAAGGGCATGCTTCATTCACTTGTATTACTAACTTGATAACAGAAGTTTATGCTTAGGGTAAGACAAATGAGAAGGGAGTTTAGGGTTAGGGAGTGATTGCAGAATTTAGGTTTAGGAACAAGAGGAGAGTATTAGGGATGGAGGGAGGGAAAGGCAATTATTGGGGAAATAGTATTAGTGGAGTGTTTGGGTTAGGGAGGGGGAGTTGATTGGAGGTATTTGAGAAATTTAAGTTTGGGCAGTGAAAAGGAAGTTATATGATTAGAAGGTAAGAGTGTGGGTGGAAGTTTTAAGGTTAGAATTGGGGTTCTGTGAGGGTTAAGTTATTGGGCTGGGGAGGGTATTATAAGTTTGGAGGAATGGACTAGTTAACCGTAGGGCAGTTGCCATTTTAAGTTTGCTTGTTTGGTTTTTGGTTGTATAAGATGGCTTGGAGTTGAAGAGTTTTCCTTCAAAGGAAGTGGGCTTTATTTTAATTGTCAGTAAGAACACATTTAGTAAGGCAGTAGCTGTAAGAGCAGTATACTTCTGAAATGATTCTCCAAAAAATAAATCTGAAGTTTTGACAAGGAATACTTGCCATACTTTTACACTGGACATTATGGGTTGAATGCACAGTCCAGAGGTAGTCAGGTTTTGGCACATCTATGCTACAAGGAATCCCTGTAAATGCCCACCTCCCTTTGTTATAATAAACACTGCTTAGGAATTTTCCCCAAATGTTAAGATTTACCATCATTGAGATACTCCCTAAAGAAGACAGAAAAATTAATAAAGGTACTTACCATAAAAATAGATCACTGAGGAGATGTCTTTGTAACAATAACGTTACCATCCATCTGCTTAGGTAAATTGTACATAATTTCATTGTAACTGCTTTGTTAGGGTATTCCACTATTACCTTTAGTATAATTTTAAGTTTATTATATGAAGAACAGTGGAATACTGCAGACATATATCAAGTACTGAAGATGAGACCAGTATTGGCCTTCTCAGGGTAAGAGCATGTTTATTGAAAAATATAACTGGGAAAGAAGAGACTCATAACTTGAATGTTGTGATTTTATTATTGCATTGACCTATCCTGTAAGGGTCACTGGGCCCACTTCTATATAATATTTTTGCTAACAAACTCCATATTGCCAACTAATAAATATAGTTCAGTATGCTGATGTTGCAACCCTCATCTGCTGTGCCCAAACACTACAAATACTTGCAGACCTACTCCTAAATGCAAAAAAAGGCTAAACTAATGTTCTTTATACCAAAACAATTTAATACTCAAAAACACAATTTCATATTGTCTTATCTGTGAATACAATAATAGAAACTATGGCAGAAGCCAAATTACTTGGAGTACTCATAGATGACAAATTCAAATATGACCAACATGTTTTCCAAACTATCAAAAATACAAAAAACTAGGCTCATTATTCAGAGCAACTCAATATCTTATAGTAACTGCAAGAAAATCCATAGCAGCAACCTACCTACTCCTATCTCTGTTGCATGTATCACCTATCTTCACATTACCCTCCTAGCATAATATAATAATATAGCAAAATCCACTGCTTATTCATCCCATAAAACCCATCATGGCGCAATCCTAAAAGACCTAAATTGGCTAGGACTCCCAAACCAGCTAACCTAGTCTTAACTCACTACTGTCCACAAGCTTAATTACAAGTCAGATAGTTGCCCCTTCTAAAAACATATTACTACCATACAACAACAACAGTACACTAAGCTCCAATAACAAATCTGTCCTAGCTGTAACTAAGTCAAAACTCTGCTGGAACTCACTCTATCTTCACTGTTTAAAAACTGTGGAACTGCATCCCACGAGAGTTAAAACTTGCAGAAAACAACAAATTCTTTAAAAGTCTGCTAAATCAGCATCCACAATGCACCTTGCTCTGCTCTTGCTCTACACCTGGATAGTTTCTCATCCAGAAAGATAGTACACGCTGCAATACCTCTTTACTTTTTACTTTTAACTAGTGTAACTTAAAGTTTTCCAAGTGATTCGCTAGTTTCAGACACTGTTGATGCTTTTTAGGTTGGCACACCTTTAAAAACATGTTACTTTGTTTCAGTTAGACTACTCCCACTTTTTACTGAGCTTGCATTGTTTTTTTTTAAAAATGTGACACATTTTAGCAAATTTTAAAACATGTTTGTTAGATCCTCACTTCATTTGAATTCTGTATTTCTGAAGAAGTTCTTGTGTAATTAAAGAACGAAAACTCTAACTATCAAGTGTCTGGATGGAGTCTTGCTTTGGCTATCAGTTTTTTTTTAACTCAGCTTAAGCTGCATTACCTCTGTCAAAAAAAATAGATGCTCTATACAAACTTCCCATATGGTGATCACTACGTTTTTCTTTATCTCCTACTGTAAATATTTAATTAATTTTATTTCTTATCTATGTACTCCTACATATTCTTCTTTCTTCATCATTGTACCACTGCTAACCAAACACCAAACACCAAGAAAAACAACAGCACGAAGCTCCCAAACTGTAGACCCTTAGGCACCAGTCCATTCTCAAGCTGCAATTTTTTGAAGGACAGTAGTTTAGATTCAAACAAATTCAATTGTTCAATAAAGGAACGTTCCCCCACAGGGAAGGAAAACCTGACGAAAGGACTGGTGCCAAGGGTCTATGTGTTTGGTGGTTTCCTAATGGAGTGAAGAGAGGTTCAGAGTTCCATAAAACCCTGATAAACATTTTTAATAAGGCTGGTCAGGAGATCGTGAGCCTTGTTATACAGAATAATGAACTGACCATAGAGAAGCTGTCCCGAGAAGTGGATGGGTTGAATAACAGTTTGTCTTCCGATGGCCTTTTTGACTGTTATTTCACTAATTATAATGACGTATTTAAGAAAATAGATATCTGCCAATCTGTAACTGCTGTGATTTGTGGAATAAAGTGGTTTGTTGATTATCCGCCTGGTTTGGGAGCCTCCTTCTATTGTGCCACTGCTTGCATTCAATCCAAATGTAAATAATTGTCTTCCCTTTATTTCTTTTGTACTTCTGTCTGCTATAACCTTATGCAAATGCAAAGGCTTTTTCTTATTTTCTTTCTATAGTCACAAATTGTGTATGATGCAAAGTTTAGCATTATTCATCTGATACAGCTAATTATGCAAAAAATGTATATGTAGCAAAGAAGAAATATTATACACAATGTGGAAAATGAAAATATACTGTATATTGTCTATGTATGGGAATGTGGAGTTTTTCTCCCTGGGCCTTCACTGAAATGGGTATCTATCCCAGTCAGCCTTTATTCATCAACAAAGATAAATAAATTATTCATGAGGATGAGAAAAAAAATTGTCCATATTTGCACTAACAAAATAAAACAAAAACCTTCTAATATTAACGGAAACAAAACTTTTACTCAGCTGATGAGGGAGATGTGCTGTACAACTGGTACAAATATGAAATAGCTATTTTTTTCTGAGAGCCCTAAATGCAATAACATTTAAAGGGGAATGTTGTGTATGTGTGTGTGTGTGTGTGTGTGTGTGTGTGTGTGCACAACCAAAAAAAGTAATGTCTTTTGGCTTTTCCCGGTTAGGGGTCGTCACAGTGGAATGCCGGTCCGCTTATGATTGGCAGTAGATTTTTACGGTGCTGAGGTGCCAGCCCAATGCCCAACGTTCAATGAAGGCACACCCATTCACGCACGTACCTGCATATCTTTAAACATCACTGAACTGCGGGGAGGACATGCAGACTCCACACAGAAGGGGCTCCAGCTGAGAATTGAGCCAGAGAACCTCTTGCTGTGAGGTGACAACGTTAACCGCTGCACCACCGCGGCCTATGTGTGTGCACAACCAAAGGATAAAGAAAATTCATATTTATCATTTTTTATATTATTTAATTAGAGGAAAACAACCAGAGTGGACATTGTATAGTTCCTTAGGCCACTCCAGTAGGACATTTAGTTTATATGAAATGAATGGGTACCACCAGCTTGAAATTTGAAGGCTGTGTCTGGTAACCCATTGGACAGTCCTTGAGTGCTATGTATAGTTGGTCCACTAACTGATGAGTTGATATGGTTGACCATGTCTGATATCTTTAATAATTTCAAAGTAAAGGAGAAATACCCAGCAAAAGTGTCCACAATGAACCATAAAAAACACTGAGCCACGCCAGAAGCACTCCCTTTGTAGTTTAACTGTAAACTAAAAACATTAACTCTCCAGATAAAATACGTTTTCGTAAACACACTTTTTCAGATGCAAAAACACAAATATACGGATACCAAGCCTTTTATACTTGAATAAACCAATCAAGTATTGTATTCCCCTTTACATCATCACATTTAGGGTTCACATAAAAATCAATACACATAATACATCTGTATAAAATAAGTATAAAAATACATTTAAAATATGGTATTACTATTCAATAAAAATAAAAATAATAAAACTTCAAACAATATTATCTTTCACTGCACCATTACTGTCCACTTGTATTCAAAAAAATGTAAATTAAAATATATAAATCCTCACTAATGTTGTTATTGTTGTGTCTTTTGGCTTTTCCCGATTAGGGGTCGCCACAGCAGAACTCCGGTCCGCTAATGATTGGCAGCAGATTTTTACGTGCCGAGTTGCCAGCTCTGACGCACAACCTTCTGTGACTGAGAATGAATAGAATAGATTCTCTAGTTTGACAGACCTGAATGGGATACAGAACACCCCTTTCAGGTGTGTTTTTAGAAAAGGGAGTAATTTGAAAGATCTACTGGAAAAGAAAAAGAATGTTGCAAACAAGTCCGGTCAGAAGGGCACCTATAAATGTGGTAGGTGCCCACAATGTATGCATATTAGACACAGTGATAGTGTTACTCTGGTGGCCAGGGATAAGAATATTGTAGGTAAGTACTACAGTAATTGTGATGCAAGGGGGTAGTGTATATTGCCAATTGTATCCCCTGTCCAGCGTTTTATATATGGAAAATGGAAAGAAGGCTAAAGCAGAGAGTATATGAACACATAAATGGCATCAGAAATAAGAAAATAAGTAACGCATTATATAAGCATACCTTAGAGTGCCATAACGCACTCACTAATAATGGATCTAAAAGGTTAAAACAGTTATTTAAAACTTTTTCCTGCACCCTAGTATGTTATTTATTAACAAATAGCACCCTCTTGTGGCTAAATTATTAATAACATTTTTTTTTTTTTTTTTAAGCTAAAATCTAGAATAGTATTAACACATTTAATTGGCATGTTCATTCTTTAAAATGAAAACACAAAAATGTAAACCTTCTTCTAGTTCCAGTAAGAGTAAACACCAAATGTGGGCATCAAGAGTAAATGTCAAAAGTAAAAGAACATCAAAGGTAAAAAGTCTACACCAATTGTTCATAATCTAGCTGACCTCAACTTTAAGACTGGTGTCAGGGATACATTATCATTTAAGCTGGGGGGGTTCTGATATCTTCCAGAATAATTTGCCAGTAAAGCTCCTGGTATTCTATATGGGTCTCCCACCACCCACTAAAACAAAGAATAAATATCTTGCGTTAAGGCACTCTAAGGTATGCTTATATAATGCGTTACTTATTTTCTTATTTCTGATGCCATTCGTGTGTTCATATACTCTCTGCTTTAGCCTTCTTTCCATTTTCCATATGTAAAACACTGGACAGTGGGTACAATTGGCAATATACACTACCCCCTTGCTTCACAATTACTGTAGTACTTACCTACAATATTCTTATCCCTGGCCACCAGAGTAACACTATCACTGTGTCTAATATGCATACATTGTAGGCACCTACCACATTTATAGGTGCCCTTCTGACCGGACTTGTTTGCAACATTCTTTTTCTTTTCCAGTAGATCTTTCAAATGACTCCCTTTTCTAAAAACACACTGAAAGGGGTGTTCTGTATCCCATTCAGGTCTGTCAAACTAGAGAATCTATTCTTTTCATTCTCAGTCACATTTTTAATAACTTGCGCATCCGCACTGAAGTCCATAAAAAAAAAGAATGGTCGTAATTTTTAGAAACATTGGTATATGAGCTTTCTTCATCTTTCTCAAGGGCCATTGCCCCAACTGACTGCAATATTCCTATCATAGGTCAAAACCTAGTACCCTGGCCATTTTTTACTTAATCATATATTTTTGTAATAAGATTCATGGGAGTCAGTAAACATTCCAGACAATTTCTGACATTCACTTTCAAAACCTTCATTGAAAAAGACCATCCTACTTATTCTAACAAACTGGCCCTTAACAATACTGGCCTTCTGTTTGAATGGATGCGCACTGTTGTAATGCAAGAATGAATTTGAATAAGTCTCCTTTCTATAAACCAAGGATTTGAAACATAAATTCTTATTTTCAATGGCTACAACCAAGTACTCTAATCTTGTGTAACTAGTCTTGTATGTAAACCTCAGAAAATTAGTGGTGTTACAGATATAATTCATAAAGTCCAAAAATTTGGATTCCGTATCTATCCAAAACATAGCTATGTCATCCAAACAGCACTTGTACATAAGCCAACAGTTGTTAAATATAGAATCCAAAACAAACTTCTTTTCCCACATCATAAGGACTATGTTGGCTTACATGGGGGCACATCTGGCCCCATTGCCACTCCACTTATTTGCTTGAAGAATTCCCCTTCAAAGTATACAAAATTATTATTTAACCTTGTTTTCATTAACTCATTATACACACTAAACTCATTGGCAGTAAGATGACCATATTGATGAATTGCTTCCTCAAACCATAACATACCAATGCCGTGTGGTATACAACCAAAAAGGTCTACAATGTCAATGGTAACAAAAAATACCTGATCTAATCTTGTATTATTCTTTATGTTTTTCAAAAAATCCCATGAGTCCTTTAATATGTTCACAACTGTATCAGGGATGTTTTTTAACCTCACATCTGAGTACTTTGCAAGGGGTTATGTTACTGATCCTGCTGCTGCCACTATTGGCCTTAGTGGGGGATTCTCCATGTCTTTATGCACTTTTGGAATCCCGAAAATGGAAGGCGCACGTGGTCTCGCATTAACTAAAAAACTGTAGGTTTCCATATTAATAAGATCATCAAGCAATAAATCATTTAACATCAAGTATATGCGCCTTTGGGCTATGTTGATTTCATTCCTTGACACCCTTGAATATTTATTAGCATCATTCAAAATATCCATCATCTTGGCTTCATAATCCACACTACTCATGAGTACTGTCCCACCCCCTTTATCTGGCTTCATTATTCTAACATATTTGTTATCCCTAATAAGTTTTATTGAATAGTAATACCATATTTTTAAATGTATTTTTCACTTATTTATTATGTGTATTGATTTTTATACAAACCCTAAATGTGATGATGCAAAGGGGAATACAATACTTGATTGGTTTGTTCAAGTATAAAATGCTTGGTATCCATATATTTGTGTTTTTGCATTTGAGGAAGTGTGTTTACAAAAACGTACTCTATTTGGAGTGTTAATGTTTTTATTTTACAATTAAACTACAAAGGGACTGCTTCTGTCATGGCTCATTGTTTTTTATGGTTCATTGTCTGATATCTTCTTCAGATCCCTAAGCAGGACACTGACCTTTTAAATGTCAGTTGTTAGGGAAGTTGAAATAGGCTGTGGTGGTATTGTGTCTGCTCTTGAAGCTATTCTGTTGGACACATACTAGTCCATAATCAATGAGGTGAGACTTCTTGTTTAAGGCTGCTGTAGATTCAGGGAGTTAGAGAGATATTAGGCAGTAGTGAACTGGATCTAAAGTTTTTAATGTTTCTCTGGTTTACTGTGAGAAGTGCTCACGAAGAATAAAGAACAACCAGGAACAATATCCAAACACACCCGTGGAGACAATAATTCAACTGAGCTTCAGAGTAGTCCTTGGTCAATTCTGATTGTTTCTTAAACACAAACTTGTCTCTGCTTTCGCTCATTAGCAGCAGTACAAAAGAACTGCCTGCTCACACCTGTGAGAAGTGCGTTAACACTTTCAGCTTCCCAAAGACAATGGAAGGAACCTGTGTTAATTTATGCTTTGGATTTAGAATTTTCTTCCTTAATTTGGTAATTTTCTGAGTCCCTGCTACATCAGAGAAGTTAAAGTTTATTGCACTTGATTTAGTTTAGTAGTTTTAAACTACTCTAACTGTTTTTGAGCTCAGAAGTGTGGAGGGGAAAGGTTCTCTACCATGGAACTCTAAGCACTTCAATTCTAATAAAAAATGCTTTTGTTTCCTTTTAAACTGCAACAAATTGCTTGCTACATTTGTAGCAAGTAACTGCTTCAGTTTATGCACCCTTAAGTGGTTTGGCACCAAAAAAAAATTCTCTTGCTTGCTACAGTTTATGTTGCACACTGAGTGCTAAGCATTTTCATTCTGGCTCCATATAAAATACAGGCATCTGAATGCCCGTAATGCACTGCAAGACCATTCAGCATCTGCTGATCAAACCGCCTAGTATTTTGCATCCAGAGCTGCTGGCTCCTTCGACCCATCGTAGCTACACTGCTGCTTGGAAGATTTAAATTGAAACTGCATTTTTTTATAAATAACAGCTTGTTCAGTCAGGTATTGGGTTTCGGGTAGAAAACTATAATAGTTATCCTCCTTGTGAGGTAAGGTTATCTGATATCATTGTCCAAGTGTCTGAGGACTATTATTGGCTCTTCCAAAGTTGTTGTTTGGTTGGTTCTTTTGTTTTGCTTAATTGCTAATTATTATGCACATTTGTATTGAGCTGCCATCTATGCAGTGCTACCATAGCTATAGCCTTTATAGTGGGTAGTGAATGCATTTGCTTCTTTTTCCTTCAGTCAAAATGCCAAACCATCATTTGTTCCCCTAGTTGACAGCTGACTTGATTGTGCCCAGGGCAGCTTTAGCTTATGTTTATCTTGTCTTGACTGCTCTGATTTCCTTCTAGCTGTACTGAGAGCACCAATGTACTGCTCTTCACTGTGTCGGCACCACTGATGCTGTTCTGATGTACTGTTCCAGCCCTCCATTAACGTCTTTGTGCATTTAGCCACGCAAAGCTCTGGATCATATTGAGGGACAGAAAACTTGCTCCCCTACCATTGACAGCCTCTGAGCACTTTATCCAAAGACAGTGTAGTAACTGCTTTAGTCCTACTGGTAATGCACTCCTACTTAACATAGAAAACTCTGTGTAAGAGGTGCTAATATTTCTTTCATGATTCATGATGCACAGTAATATTCTCATCTCAGCCACTACTGCATTCTCAAACTGAACTCATAATTACTGCATTGTCAAACTGAACTCATAAAAATGTCATGCAGTGCTGCTGTAAATTAATCCTTGCCAAAGCCTCCTAGAACTTGTAAGATCAGGTCTCAACAGAAGTTCTTGAGCTCCCTTATTCCATGCACATTTATATCAAGTTACCAAAATCCAATTTATACCTAATCAACTAGCTTCAGACAAAAATGTTTTACTGATTGGTGACTCAGTTAGACCTACTGATTCCAGACTCATCAGGCCGGAGAAGGTTACTGTTACCTGCATTTCATATTCCAGGATTACAGACATTACAAGTGCCCTCAGGACCCTTTGCTGTGCTAACTGTGACTGTGGCATGGTAGTGGTAATATGGTAGTTAATAACCTGGAGCACAAAGCCCTGAGGGACATGCACAATTACATGTCACAACTTTCTGTGTATGTGACAAATGCAGATAAAACTTTGGTCCTGAGCATAATCCTTCCTTCACCAAGAATGATGCTTATTTGTAAGGAGAAGGTAATTGGCATAATAGCTGGTGTAATTTTAGGAGGTACCAGTATGTATCTGCCTGGGATGAGATGACCAATAATCCTACTTGTTTTACAAGATATATCCTGCATCTCTTGTTGAAGGGTTTCCACATTCTGGCAAAAGCATTTGCTGGTCTCAGAGTCTGTCTAATGGATATTACAACTTAGCAAATTAATTTAATTTAGTACTAAATTGAGCCACAGTAAGGTGTCTATTCTCATTGCAAGGAGTCTACATATCAAACTACCCAGTTGTGAAGTGCTGCAGTATCTGGAACAAGTCCATGTATGTGTATTTACAGATTCCTGGTTTAAATATAGAAAAAATATTGTTTCCGCAGTTGTAAGGGACCACATTTCATCAACTGATTCCCAGAGACCCACAAACTAAGCTCTGAGAGCTTAGGTTTACCACGGACACAACTTGCTTCCAGTTTATGGCATGCTACAGAATCCCTCCATGTCCATATATGATCATGTTAGATTCCTGGAAATTTTAGAAGAAATTCCTATAAACAACAATTCCATAAGTCCAGCTGATGTAAATTACCCTGTCACAGACTGAAATAGCAATACTTTTAACATAGGTTATGCTAATAAATTGTAGGATTTGATAAACAAGAAATTACTGGATCACGAGAGGCTAAAATATTCTTGATCTGGTCCTCAGAAATATTGCCTGTACTTTTTCCAGTCCCCTAGTCTGTCCTTCACCAGGTAAGGCTGACCATAAACTTGTAACATTTATTGTCAGATCCGCCATACCCCATGTTACCAACATCTCCAAATTTAAGGATTCGGAAAGGTGACCCTTATGCAATTTTATGATAATCTCTAACTCTACCCATCACATTAACACCATTGACTATTTACATAACAAAGATCTTCACTAAAGATTTTTATGCCCATTTAGACCAATACATAGATCTAGCAGTCCCAACTACAACCAAAAACAGTAGCAAATTTGAAAACACCCCCTAAGTTGTCTACTGGCATGAAATTTATAACATGAAAAAAAATACTTCTGAAACTGTACAGTAAGGCTAGAACGCCTCTGAATGAAGATAGTATAAAAGTATTACCAAGAAACTGAAAAGCACTATAAGGACCTAGAGAGCAACTTCCTAAACAGAGATTAGCTTTTGAATTGAAAGATAACCACATGGGCGTCTTTATCTGTGTTAGAAATCTAAGAAATAATACTTGGCATTTGTCTGAATTTTTTTCTTAATGGGGGCTTCTCACTCGAATACATTGCCACTATACTAGCAAATAAATTGATCACAAACCCCCAAACCCCTATTCAAATACTATCCATCCCAGAATTCCATGCACCCCTATCATTACTAAGAAACATGTTCTTAAGGTGTTATCAAAGACCAGGAGCGGCCTTAGGTCAACTGGTGCCCTAGGCAAAAGGGCTGCATGGCACCCCCCACCACACCACCCGGTGCCCCCATCCTAGTCTATCTACACCAAATAAATACTGGAAAAGCACCCCTACTATGGCAGCACCCTAGGTGGCCACCTAGTTGGCCTATGCCTAAGGCCGGCTATGTCAAAGACCCAAAACACTTTCTGCAGTTGTTTTGACAACATACCTGGGTGCTTCAAAATCAAACATGTTCTCACTAAACCTCTTTGTAATTGTTTAACCTAAGCTTAGCCACAGGCAATGTTCCAGATTCCTGTCATGCTGGTGTGGTGATGCCCATCTACAAGGGTGGCCCTATCATGGATCCTAAAATTTATTGCCTAATTACAACCAAGCCCATTAACTATGATATCAAGAATCTTCTTAGGCTTGACCTACAGCAATTTGGCTTTATTAAGGAGAGTTCATGCCTGTTAAATCTTGTTAAATGTGAGAGAGCTGCTGTTAGTGGTCTTACTGTTCATACAGTTTATCGCAATCAGGCCAAAGCATTTGATATACCTCTTGCTGGAATTGTAAGGAAGCTTGCTTCCTTAAACACAGGTCTGTGTGTTGTAAGCTGAATAGTCAGTTGGCTGAGAGAGAGGAGCCCCATAGTTTGTGTGGCAGGTGCCTCTTCAAATAGTGCTAAGGTAGCCAGTTGAGTCCCACAGAGGTCTGTACTGCATCCTCTCCTGCTCAGCATCTACTTTTTTTTATCTCAAAACTGATAATCAGGCCCTCAAGTTAACCAGATTTGCAGATGATTTGCTAACTGATTGTAACTGTCAAAACCCTTTCAGATATCTATAGCTTTCTGAAAGAGCTTAAACTTGTTAATACTTGGTGTATAGATAAGGGGCTTAAATTGAATGCTAAAAATTGTAATAATGTTTCTTTCAGAAAACAGGAATTGCCCATAATATAGAGTATAAATAATACTCCCTTTCTAAAGAAAAAGGTAGCCAGGGGCCTGGGCACTTGTGTTGATAGTTACCTATCCTTTGACCATTGTGTGGTAACTGTAGCAAGGAAAGCTAATTGCCAAAAGTATCTCATCTAGAGCCAACTGTGTAATTCCCCGATATTCAGTACTGATAAGACCTATACAGTGTTTTGTTTAGTATGTACCTCACAAGATATGTAAACAAAGTCAAGAAGAACCTGAGAGTCCCAGTCCCTGCACACTGTATCTTAGGCTCACTAGGGATAACCTACACCTCAGTTCGCAGTGACAGGTAAAGGTTATAAAATGAGATTCTATGCAGATTGTCAAACTAAGAATGTTGTATACCTTGCAAAGTTTAAAGATTGTGAATAATTTTATGTAGGGAAAACGAATTGTAATTTTAAAGAAAATAAATTGCAGCATTTGTCTTATGTATGGACACAAAATATTCATAATGCATTATATCAGCATATTGAAAATAATGTGAGCCATACTTTTAATGTTTTAGTCCTACAAGTTGTGAAAATGAATGCAAGCACTGGGGATTTAGTAAATATGACAGAATTATGTGAAACAAAGTAGATAATAGAGCTCAGGGCAGATAGAAGCTCAGGCTTGAATGGAATGTTACCTATAAAACCTGTGTTGAAAGGGCGTAGACCATACTATTGAGCTGTGATTTGCTATTCACTATTTAAGTATTTTTCAACAGTTTGTAATGATGTCTGATAAAGGGTTCACATCCCGAAAGTGCTTACCTATTATTTATTCATTTGTTTTATCAAGTTTTATTAAAGTATTTGATTTAGCCTGGTGGTTCAGACTTTCATTATTTTTATTCAGTCGTCAGTTTGTTTGAACATTGTGTTTTTTGCCCTAATTTTGATTTTAGATATTTTGGATTTCTAATACTATGACTGGAATGGACCCCGTTCCTAAGTCAGGGTATGGTTGAAGTTCATAAAATTAGTATTATTTAAGTCTTTGATGTTAGATAAAAGTGCTCTTCACAACACCCACAATGTGCCCAGTAATGACACCTCCTGCAATTTGTATGGTGTTGCATGTATCGGTAACATATCTAAATATGATTGTAGATTCTTTTTTATAGGACCCATTGCTCCTACTACTACTGTTGGAACTCTCTGGGTATCTTTCTTCCATATTGCTCTCATTTCTGCATGCAGATCTTGATATTTTATGACTTTACGTCTCTCTGTATGTAAGACACTATAATAATCAGTAGGTGTAACAATTTTAGTGATCAATGCTACTTTTGTCTTGTTTTCAGACTACTATATCTATTTTATTTTCACATTTATTTTTGAACTGTTGGTAATGGGCACCATCATTCTCTATAAGGCTTTGTAGTTCATGTTTCTAACACCTCTCAGCTCTTTATATATTGTAGTGTTTGTACAGTCTCCAATGCAACAGTCTTGCCACGTTATTGTGCCTTTCAGTGTACAGGCCCTCTGCCTTGAGTTTATCACACTCAGCAAGAAGTTGTGCAACTGTTTGCTATTCTTTTTTACAGAACCTACATTTTTCTGTTTCTCCCATATGTTCAATTGGCTTTGTAAAGCAATGTGTACATAGCCCACTACCCTGGGCTGCCATCGTTAACCTTTCATCTTTACGTTTCAACTCACCTCTCCTTCATTTTTCTTGCGTGTCATCCTGTTCAACATGAGGTTGTTCCAAGAGAGATTTATACTTGCCACTGTATTTATGGCTTTTCCACATTTCTTTTCTTCTTATCTGATCCTTCTCACTATATTCCTTCTTTTTTTTGGCACATTCAGTTGCTGTTTGATTTTTTGTCTACTTCCGGTTTGATTTCCATTTCCACTTGATACCACGATATTTATGTTAAACTAAGCAGAAAGGTTATTTTAGACTTCCTCTCCTCATGTTTTAAAAGTTTCACTATGTTTGGATCTGATGAGGTTAGAAGATATGTATGCAGTCCCATGACTGTAGACCTATACATACTATCAGTTTCAAGGAGGCCCATTCCTCACCCAGAGAGAGGTATGTATAATGCTGGTATGCGATAATTTTTTTATATAATTTGATAAGCATGAAGCATTTTGCTTGCTTTCCTGTTCAGCTGATCCAATACCTTTTGTGGCCAGTCAATCATACCAAAATGGTAAGTTAGAAGAGGAAGAGAAGATCCGTTTATAACTTAGACGTTATTCCTTGATGTCAAGGCTGTTTTTAATATTAGTTTTAGTCTTCTGAAGTATTCCTTACTGAGTTTTATTTGCATTTGTTCATGTTTTATCACTGATCCTTCAATTCCCAAATATTTTTACACCCCCTTCTGCTCAAGTTCCTTTATATCACATTCGTGTCTCAGATTGAAATTTTCTTGGTAATGCAAGTTTACTGTTTTAAACATTGCTTTTGCACATTTATCAAGACCAAATAACGTTCTTATATCATCTGAGAAAGTTTTCACAACTTGTAGTTGTACTTTCAACTCCTCATCTGATGAACTATACAGTATTAAGTCATTCACAAAAAGCAGATGAAAAGTTTTTAAGCAAGGTTGTTTTCTGGGAGCCAACTTGCAACCAAGACCTAATCTGGTAAGTAAACAGCTTAACGGTTAAAGGCAAGACAAAACAGCAGGGATGACAAAGAATCACCCTGGGATATCCCCCTTTGAATTTTTACCCCTAGGATAATAACTTGTCCTTTGCCATGTCTTAACTGCAAAATGATTTGCCAATGTTTCATGGTCGCTGCAATGTAACTGATCAGTGTAGGATGTCTCTTTTACATCTGCAAGCAATCCTTTATCCAAAAATGTGGGATACTGTCAAATGCTTTTTTGCAATCTATCCATACCATACTTAGATTCTTCCCCTTTGTACAATTCTTTATTATGGGTTTATTTAGCAACAAATGATCCTTTGTTGTATATGACTTTCTTTTGTCACATTTTGTTCTTTTGCCTTGAGTGAGTTCTTTTTTCTAAGTGATTATAAACCATGTCTTCTCAATTCCACTATAGACTTTGTATATCTTCAGAAGGCAAATTATTTGCTTTTAAGATAGCTTACAGGTTCACTCTTAAGGAGGAGTATTGTTTTTCCTGTTGTTAACCAGGTTGGTGTCTGTTCAGTATGCACATACTGAGTAATTCTTACTAAGGACTAAATCTTTGTATAAAGATGTTAATACTTTTAGCCAGAAATTAGGTACTGCATTTGGGCCCAGGGTTTTCCACTTAGGAGCATTTCTTAATTTTATTTCAATTTCTCTGGCCATTATTTTATCCCATTTCTTATCCTGTACATTTGAACTCCTTGCTTTTTTAAAAATTTTTATATCCATTGAGCATCTTTGTTTTGTTCCACAGGGTCTTAATAAACATTTTTCGAAAATGTGTCTATTTCTTGTCTTTTGGTGGTATTTCTATTCCTTTTGCTTTGTTTCCCAGTTTTGTATAAACCTTTTTGGGTTATCAATGAATTGCTTAGTATGTACTTTTCCTTTATATTTATCTGCATATCTTTAAGTTTTTTCTGCCTGTGCTACCTTTAGTTTATTATTTGCAATAGTGTATGATAGATCCTGGTCTGTTCTGATACTGTCCTTCGCTTTTACCAAGTCTATCTTTCTAAGTATTTTTGTTGATCTGCTGCCTCTTCTGCTATATGCTTTGAAGCATGACACTTTTTGTCTTAATTACCTTATAGTTTTCTCTTTTCGTTGCTTCCACGATGACATTTTGTTTCTTCCCCTCCTTTCCCTTATTGCTCTATGTTTTTGTAATAAGTGTTTATCTGTTATTAATTTAGCTGCAGAGTAATATATCCCATTTACTTCTGTTATGTCACATGAATTACTGTTACTAGTCTTGATTACTGTGTTCATCTGTTTTATCAGACGTTTAAAATTTTGGGTCTTTCTTTCTTTCTTTCACCAATCCTAATATGTCTCTCCATCTCTATTAAATCAAGCAACTCTTCCCTTACATCATTTTCTTCTAAACTGAGAACACATTCTTAGATGCCTGTGGGTATTCTATGGAAAGTTCCAGAACTTCTTCCTGTGATGTATCCTTTTTAGCTACCTCCTGCATCATCTGCTGCTGCTTCATGTGGGAGACTGGGCAAAAGTGTAACAGTAAAAATGTACTTGATAAGAAAGAAAGGCTGTGGGTCATTAATTTATGTGCTCTTCATTCCGCAGGACTTAATACAATGCTATAACTAATGAAATATTTGTTTTTTATGTACTTTTATTATGTATATATTGACATTTTGTTTATATTTGTTGATTATATGGAACAACGTATTAAAAGTTTTTAAGGAGGCATGTTAAATAGTTGTAAAAAAAAAACTATTATGTTTTTAGACCATATCCGAACTGTATGCAGAGTAACAATAATGTTTTCTGTGACTGTATGACCAATCAGAGAGAGAATTATTTATGTTTATTCATTTTGCATTTGTTTACTGGGAAAGTCTGACTGGACAAAGGTCCTTTTTAAGCAGAGGCCCGGGGAGAAAAGCTCCAGTAATAAGAAATACAAACATTGTAAAAGTTAACAAACATGCAAGGAGATTCCAGTGGGATTCACAATCAGTGATTGTAGAATGATGGGCAATAAAGTTCTTTTGAGGTTACATAAACAAACTATGAGATACAGGAATATATACATTTAAATGAGTAGGAGAAACAAGTTTCGATAGTGGTGAGATCATGGCTTGGTGTACAATAGCACCCTCTGAGCAATATGTAGTTAAATATTCTGAGGTTAGACTTATCCAGGACTGTTGCAAGAACAGAGCCAAGTGTCTGCTAAGTGAGTAGTTAGGAGCTTTTTAAATTGTACTGTATATTGGAGGTAATAGGGGTTGGCAATTTATTCCATGTTCTAGGAATGACATTTGAGAAGAGTGATTCCCCAGCAGAGTTGTTAGCTTTGGTGTTTCTAGAAGGAGTTTTTTTTGCTGCAATGTAGGGTTCTAGAGGAGGTGTATGGTTGTATAAGATTTTGGAGAGCAGAGATTTTATCAGGTTGATGTAGGATTTTGTGGGCAAAGGCTAGTTGTTTATAGTGCAGGAGTTGAGGAAATTCTAGCCATTTTAGTTGTTTAAGAGTTGTATATTGATGTGACCTGTGTGTGGCATCAGTGGCAAACTTGGCAATTTTATTGTAACAGGATCCCAGCTTGGTTAGATCAGTTTTATGGAGGTTGGCTAGAATTGGGGAGGCATATAGGAGACTTGACAGAAGGTGTACGTGTGGGCGATGGTAGTTTTTGTGCTTCTAGTTAAAAATTGTTTGTTTCGGTAAAGAGGACCCAGTTTCTTGTGGACCTTCTTAATGGTTTGAGCAATGTGAATGTTGAATTTCAGATTATTGTCAATTTTGATGCCTAGCAGTTTAGTGTGTGCTATTGTGGTGATAATAGTTTTGTTTTTGTACTCTGTATTGAAAGTTAGGTAAGATGAGGGAGATCTTGCAGGGTAGAAGAGAAGGAGTTTTGTTTTACTGGGTTAAGAATGAGTTGGGAATTGGTGAGCCATGTTTCTACAGATAGAAATGAGTTTTGGGTTATGGTGTGGAGGTCTTGTAGGGAGGAGGCTGCACATATTAGAGCATAGTCGTCTGCATGTTGTATCACAGATGCATGAAGAGTGGTGGTGTGGAGTTGATTGGTGAATAGAGAGAAATATTGAGGCCCAAGGATGGAGCCTTGTGGGACCCCTAAGGCAACTGGGAGAAGAGTGGAGAGGTGGTATTGCCACTGTACGGCCTGTTGACGTCCTGATATATAACATTGAAACCAGGTGATAGAGGAGCTACTAAGGTTTAGGGAGGTGAGCACATTGATGAGTTTATTGTGATTTACCATATCAAAGGCTTTTGACAAATCTAAAAATATGGCAGATACAAATTGTCCTTGATTTCTATAGTGGTTCACTATATTAGTAAAGGACATTAGGGCTGTGGTGATGCTGTAATAGGGGTGAAAACCATGTTGTGTTTGATAATAGTTTATGTGTGAGACATAACTCTCAACCTCTTACAGCAAGAAATCTGGACGAAGCCATAAATAAAAGTGGGACAAAGGCCCAAAAATAGGGACAATTTTTAAATATTGCTCTTAAAAAACTTATAAAGGTGATATAATAACAGGTTTTGCATTAGCATGAATTTTCTGAAGGTTTGCAGTCTGAAATTCAAATGTTTGGCATTATTTCCTAACTTAAATCTATAATGACTTGCCATTAATTTGCTAGAAAACTAAAATAGGCCAAAAATACAAATCATAAATCTGGACGTTTTGTGAAACTCTGTACAGTTGAGAGGTATGGTGTGAGAAGGTAGTCCATGAGTTGAGAATGGATGACTCTCTCTAGGATTTTAGATAAGGGTGACTGAATGGCAACTGGACTGTAATTAGTAAATTCGGGGTGGTGGGGGGATTACCTCCTTTGTGTAAAGGTATAATGTAGGAGATCTTCCAGATAACAAGTACTAAGCCCTCAGATATTGATCTTTTAATGAGTATTGCCACTGGGTATGCTATTTCTTCTGTTGTGATTTGCAGAAAGTCGGCTGGGAGGTTGTTTGCAGCTAGAGTGGTTGGTTTCAGTTTATGCAGTAGTTTTTTATGGTATCTACAGATAATGGTTGTAATGTAAATTGATTGGGGCTATTTTGGGAGGTGTTTCTGTGGGGTCTATATTGAATTAGCGAAAGCTTAGAAAAGCGAACGCTAATTCATTGACCCCTTTTAAGCAAAAGCTTAAAATTTCGAACACCCGGAATAGCAAATTTTTTCCCTGGGAAAAAATTTGCTGTTCTAAGAAACACACACAACACAAGCACACCAAAAAAACAGCAATCCACACACATACACCTAAAATCCTGCATCTACCCTACACTAAACTGTACATACACTACTATCTATCCACTTACTTTAACCCTAACCATAAGGTCCGTCACTATCACACACTCACCTGACCTACGCCCTAACCCTAACTCACCTACTCCGCCCTAACCCTAATGTCTGTCACTATCGCACACTCACCTCACCCATGCCCTAACCCTAACTCACCTAACCCACGCCCTAACCCTAACGTCCGCACAATTGCACACTTACATGAACCTGACCCGTAACTTTCCACCACAGTGCTGAAAATAGTGAAGACACAGAAATGACCAACCAAATTCTTTCCCTAGGAAAAAATTTGTTGTTCTGCGGCTTCGCTATTTTCAGCGTTTTCTGTTTTGGGGTCGATATTAGAACATTCAATGTTTTAAATCTTTGATATTCTAATATAAACATGTTTCTGTGCTGGATAGCCATCGGGACAGAGTTGTTGGAGATGTTTTGAGAATTAGCAAGGGCTAGGATAGTTTCTGTAAAGTATTTAATTAAACTGAGTTACTATATTATAAGAAGTTGCTGTTTGAGGTTGGAGTGGGGGTAGTTGCTTTATCTGGTAGGAGTATATTATTAACTGCACCCCAGAACTTTTGAGGGTTATTGTGGTATTTTTTTCTGAATATTGTGGTAGTAGTTGATTTTGTCATGTTTTACAAGTTTCTTAGCTTTGTTTCACAGTTCTAAGAATGTTTGTTTTGTAATTTGGGTTTTGTTTTTGAGATACTGTTCCCAGGCCTTGTCTCTAGCTTTGAGTAAGGATCTAAATTCTTTACTTAGCCAGGGTGTATAGTTAGCTTTCACTCTAATGGTTCTCAGGGGAGCCTGGCAGTTTAATGTATCTAAAAAAACTGGTGTTAAAGGACTTAACAGCATCGTCAAAGGGTAGCTGTTTGATAGAATCCCAGTTACAGATTTTTAGAGTGGTGATAAATCTATTTGGGTTAAAGCCTTTTTTGTTTCTGTTTGTGCAGTAGGTAGTTTGGTTGTTTTGGTGAGTACAGGTTCGTAGAAGGAAGGTTGGCAGATGGTCAGTCAGACCATCAGGAAGGCAACCTGCTTGAGATGATAGGGAGGGGTTGTTGACAAGAATTCAGTCAAGGATAGACTGATGTTTGGAAGATTTGTCAGTTCTTGTGGAGGATGTGATGAGTTGGGTGAACCCATGTAGGTTAATATAGGATGTTGGATTTTGAGAGGAGCAGTCTAGCCAGTCAATATTGAAATCACCCATCAGGACCATTTCTTGTGAGAGAGAACTGGTGGCCCAGTGTAGTATGTTTTCTAGTCTGGGGATATTGTTTCCTGGTGGGATATAACCACCAATTATGTTAATGTGTTTTTTGGGGTTGATTTTTAATTTGGTAAAGATTAATTCTGCATTTTCAAAGTCTTGGATGTTTAGTTCAAGGTAGTCTATTGTTAGGTGATCTTTGAACAGGATAGCCACTCCCCCACCCTTTTTGGTTTTACTGTCTTTGCATAGTATATTGTATCCTGGAGCTACAATTTCATTGTTGTTATTGTTGAGTTTTAGCCAAGTGTCTGTTAATATAACAATGTCAGGAGAATAGAGGGAAAGTAAGGCATGAGGGTCATGAACTTTACTTCCAATACTGCTTACATTCTTATTAAGAAGGAGAAGAGAAGGTTTGTTGTTTTTGTGTAATACTGCATAGTTGAATGTGATAGGGTGCTATTATGTAGGGACAGGATTAGGATGTATGTCACTGGAGTGGTTTAATTGCTTTAAGAGTTGTAAACGGGGTTTGGTGAATTTGTACTGTAGTTTGGAGTGTTTTTGATAGGACTGGGATGTGCTTGCAGTGGGTTGGAATTTGTTTGCTTGGTAATCTATATAGATGGAATAGAAGAGGGTTGGAGCTATGGTATAGTTTAATGGTTTATTTACGTGGTATAATGAGGAGGTTTGTCAGGGAGGGGTATTGGTGGATAGTAGTGGGTAGTTATAGGCAGTGAGGGAGAACTGGAGTAAAAGCAGTGAAGTAGTGGTGATATATAGGACTGCTAGATTTAAGAGTTTCCTATTAAGTAAAGCATTTTGTTAGGGTACTTTGACATTTATAAAAGTAATTAATGTAATAGGGCTGATATCAGATAGAATTTGTGAGTTGTGAAGTGTGCTTTGGGTAGTGAGTAGTGACGTACTGACAGGTAAAGGAAAAAGGGAGGTTAACAATTGGGTTAGTTAGTTGTCGGATACTACTGGTAGAATACTAGGTTGGGATGAGCAGTTGATTATGGGCGGTTTTAATTGTTGGAGTCTATTGGTTGATGTCTGAGCTATGATGTGATGATGTAAAGTGGGTGGGGTGAGTTAAGTATAAATGTAATTGATGTGGAGTGGCTGGGAATGGGGGTAGGTTAGGGGAGCATAGTGAGCCTGAGTGGGTTGCACCATGAGGCAGACACCGTTTCACAAAAACAATCAGTTTCAATGAGCCTGCCACAGGTTAGTACTGGCAGAGAAATTACAGCTGGATATGGGTTGGTAATGCATAGCCTAACACTCAGAAGATATAGTAGACTGTTTGTTATATTGTAAGGCTAACTGAGCATGGGGGAGATAAGCTTGTTTAAAAAGTGAAAGGGGTGAGAAGTGGTAACAGTGGTCCTATTAGTGTGCAAGCCACAGTTATTAGTTGTAGGATAGTTTCTAAAAGCTATTTCTGGTAAGTATACACTGCTTAGTTGGGACATACACTTTATATTCCACTTATTTGTATTGTGGTTGGTGCTGGTTCAGAGGAATTGGAGAGTATCATAGTTGCAGGGAAGGATGGTTGTAATGTGGTGGGTGCTAAAACTGTAAAGAAAACAGAAAGAGAGAAGTAGTATCAGTATGAGTAAGGGGAGGGGAGAATGGAGATAGAATGAGAAACAGATGTTTATGAGCAGAGCAGCTAAAGTAGTTAAAGTAGTAGAGGCAAACAGTGAACTTATAACAGGATTGATTATAGGTTAAAACAAAAAACTTTACAATAGCTAGCTGAGCAATACTGAATAATTAAGCAGCAGTTTAATACAAGTAGCAGAGGAAAACAGTGAACTTATAACAGGACTGATTATAGGTTAAAACAAAAACTTTACAGTAGCTAGCTGAGCAATACTAAATAATTAGGCAGCAATATAATACAAGGTGAAACATTTATTGCTGTTAGCTGTGGATAACTATATGATATTGTACAGAGTGAGGCAAAGCTATGTTAATAGTATAGAGTACTATAAAATTAGGCAGACATCAAGTATGATCTGAGACTCAGTTTAAACTTCTAGCAAGTGAAATAGATAGCTAACTAAACAGGGGAGTTGCAGGAGGAAGCACAAAAAACAACTAGTTGCTTAACATTCAAATAATGGCATTAATCATGGACAACCAGCAAGCAATGTTATATGATTCACAAATCGGAAGAAAGTATGGTTGTCGGTAGTTAGGTATACATCAGTATAGAAGAACCATCTCACTAGCAAATACAGCAGTATCAATGCATGTAAGGAAAGCACAAAAACATTCAGTGCATACTGTAAAATAGCCAAAGCATAACCTACACAGCGAAAACACTAAAGCAGGATGCTAGACCTAGCCCAGACCCTTGGTGAAGAATTAAAAAATGGCATCCTTGCCATCAGGAAAGCTAAATAACCTCTGTAGCACTATCTAGGGGAGGAGTGGCTACATCTGAGTGATGTAGTGATTGTTCTGTCCTCAGAAAGGTTAAACCATAGAATACATTGCTTATAGTGCACCACAAGGCAGACACAGTTTCACAGTTTCACAAAAAGAATCAGTTTCAATGAGCCTGCCACAGATCAGTGTTGACAGAGAAATTACAGCTGGATATGGGCTGGAATCCTAAGGATCAGATGATTTTTTTTTAATATTATATAATCATAGTGGAATGGAAACAAATATTTTTTGTACTGAAGAAGCTATTTGGTGACACCTGGTTACTTGAAGTGGTTGTGCTTATTATATTGTAAATGGCGGTGCTGGTGTTTTTTTCATTTTGTTTATCATTGTCTCACAGAGCTCCTTAAATCACCTTGCACTTTTTTTGGAATATATAAACTGTCAAATACTTGACCTTACTAATGGTAATCCTCCATGAACTGCATATAAACTTTTAAACTCTTAACAACTGAATTTTTAGACAACCCTATTAATATTTAACAGTTGAACATGAATGTAACATTTTAAAACTTTTCTCATGCAAAATCAGTTTGAATATAACCTTATAACTTGTTGCCTTATACATTACTTTGAATCAGGGTCATATTATGATAAACATTCGTAAAATAATCATACCATAATATTACTGCCATGCACATCCTGAGTAATAATCCTTTATGGAGATTTTCAAATCTCTGTTGCTTGGAGAGCACTTTCATAATTAAGGACATTATTGTTACTCTGCATATAATTCAGAATTGGTTATTACGCACTTGACTATATAAATAATATTTTTTCTGCAGCTGTATATAACCTACTAAACTTTAACACATACATATTACATTCTGAAACCTTAACTGGTTTTATCAAAACCTTCTGAATGCATTTTATTCAGGACTAAATATGACTACAACAGTTTGAAACCTTTATCATGCAAAACTAAACTAGTTTTAACAAAGTATTTGGAATAACATTAATGTAGGATCATAACAAAGAAACAGTTATGAAATAATAGAGACACAAATATTCATATTATGATAATCCCAGATAACATTCCTATATAGAATCTTTGAAGTCAATGTTGCTTAGAGAACACCTTCTACATTTTTCTACATCAAGGACTTAAGTATATCTCTAATTAAAGTTCAAAGGTTCATAGCTGACTATCACCTATCATCAAAAAAAAAAAAAAGAGTCACAGTGCACCACCTGAACATCATTTGTCACCAAGTAGCACTCCTTACTGCAATAGTACCTCATAACACAAATATTCACAAAGTGTTTAAACACATGATCTCTAAAGAGCAGCTCTACTTTCATTCCAATGCAGAACACAACATTTGGCCACCATACCCAATATTTCTCATCAATTACATGTCCATTTAAGTGGCTAAGTGACATCCTTCTTCCCATCACATGCTTCTGATTGTAATTATAACCACTGCCTCACCTTACCTATCAAGTTCATACTGCCATTCTTCTTCCAGTAAAACAATGCCCATGTGTTCAATCCACCACCATGGATTCCTTACTTGCACAATTCAACAAATGCAGTAGTTCTTGTAGCCTGACTATTGCCAACTGAGCTGAAGTGAAAATTTGCATCCCTGTTGGGAAAAAACATTTAAAAAAATGGGAAATTGTACCTTAAATGCATTTGTGCAGCATATGCAGGACCTACTAGATAAAGCAGGACAACATAAGATGGTGCTTATTTTGGAGGATCTGAATGCTCTTATTGGGATGGATATAACAGGATAGGAGCACTGCCTGGGTCCATGTAGGTGGGGAAACAGGAATAAAGAAGTTGAGGCCATTCTAGACTTCTGTCTGGCACAAGGCTTGATGGTGGCTAACACATGGCTCAGTAAGAGAGACAGTCACACAACCAAATACAGACTGGCCAACATGCAGTTCAGATAGACTTCTTCCTAGTAAGGCTAGAGCAATGGGGTAGAATCTGAAATTATAAATTCATATCCAGCAAAACAGCCATCCCACGGCATAGACCACTAGTGGCCTCAGCTGCAAGCACTGGTCAGACAAGGCTTTAAGGTCAACAAGAGACTAGGCTGAAGACCCAGAAGTTGACTGGAGCAAAACCACAAGCTTTCAAGAAAGCACTTAGGACTATCACTTCATAGTGAAGATGAAATAGGTGGAGTTGAAGAAGAAAATGTCTCAAAACAGCATGTGTGAAGACTATAGAACAGATGCACATCTGAGCCAGGTATGGAAGTAAGGTACATAAGGAGACCAGGTGGTGGAATGTAGAAGTCCAGGAAGTTATCAAAAGGAAGGAGGAGTGCAGGAAAAGTGGGAGATAAAAAAGATGGACCAGGCTAAGAAGGAATACTGGTTGGCTATCTAAGATGCTAGAGAACAGTCACAATAGCAAAGAACAAGGCATCAGAGGCATTCAACTAGCTGCTGGAAAATGACTCAGCAGATGTCCCAAAGAGCCTCACATTGTAAAGAAAGGACAGAAAGCTAAAGAAAATAGTCATCAGACACCTTTCATAAGGGATGCCAGAAACAACCTGTTTACCAGTCCACAGGATATCAAAGGCTGACTGAAGGAGTACTTCCAGTATCTTCTGAATGAAATAAACCCCACAGAAGCTGTACTGCCTCAGTAAGAACAGCATTAAAGAAAATGAAGTCATGGAAAGCAGCAGACTCAGGCAAGGTCTTGACATATGTTATCAAGTTATTGAGTGAGTTCAGGGACAAATGAAAAGGGAAGTAATTATTCTTCTTGCTAGAGGAGCTCCAGTAATGATAGAAGAGGATACAAAAGATGAAAATGGTAGATTTGTGGTGGGAAGGAGCTATTGGTGAGGGAGGAGAATTAAGCTGGTATATATTTATATTCCACCAAAAACTACTATTATGGAGCTTAAGAAATTTTTGGGAGAAATAATCAGCTTTTAGCGGGGAATATTACTTATAGGTTGGGAATGGAACATGATTTGCTACACTGAGGATGTATCTGGGGAACATTTCTGAAGAAATATATGAAAATATTTGGTATGGAAGACATGAATTCAGTAGTAGGAAATCTGAGAGAATTTATATATTATTCCCCAATGTACAATACCTAGGCTAGACTAGACAACAGAAATGATATTTTACAGGAACATGTACATTTCATTGAAAGCTTTGACACACATCTAATAACTATTTTAGATCATGCACCAACTGAAACCGAGATAAAAATGTAAAGTAATGAAGACAATGAGGCACTGATGCTTTCCCACCTAACTGTTAAAAGAGAGGAATTTATGGAATGGGTAGTGGAAATTATTCGAGAGTTATTAGGGAAGATAAAATTTTCTTCAGAAGTTATAGTTAGTGAGTGGGATAAAATGAAACTGGAGTTTAAAAATAAGGTAGAAATAAGAGAGAGAGATGGTTAAGAAGTAATATGAATTATTTAAAGAGGCTGACAAAAGCTAAAATATTACAGAATAAGGGGAATTTCATAGACCAAGAAGAGGCACAACTGTGGAGTGCTAAAGGGAAAATAAGGGAGTATCTGGATAATATGCATGAATTTAGAAAGATTGCTGTTAAACAACTATTTTTTGATGATAATTCCACAGCACAAAAACTTTTAGCACGACTCAGGCAACAGAAAGTAGAAAGTGTTGTTGCCAAACGTAGTGAACCTATAACAAGAAAAACAAACAGACATCCTGCCGATGTATTAGAGATATTTTAGAAATTTTATGAAAATTTGTGTAAAGCTGAGAAATGTGGAAATCAAGAAAGAGCACAAATGAAAATATTCATGAAGACTTAATTATGCCAAGTTTAGAGATAGATGAGGCTCAACAATTAAGACAGGAAGAGATAAAAGCAGTGATGTATAATCAATCTGCAGGAAAGTCTTGAGGAACAGATGGTATTCCTGTGGAAGTTTGGAAGCTATGAGAGAAGAAATTGATAAATATCTGGAAGGTTTTATTTAACATCATTTTAAAAGGAGGGGAAGCACCAACATCTTGGAATAAAGCTGTGGTGGCTGTAATACCTAAAAATGGTAAAGGCCTATCAGACCCAGCTTCATGTAGATCCATTTCAATTTTAAACCAAGATTATAAAAGTGTTTGTCCACACTAACTAAAATAATGGCAATGATGAGGCCAAAACTGATAGATATGGATCAGTGTGGTTTTATGGAGGGGAGACAAACATTTGACAACACTAATTGAACAGTGATGATCCAGAGGGAAGCAAACTGTAAGTTGCTGGTGGGTCTTGATGCAGAGAAAGCATTCTACAGAATAAGAAGGGATTTTAGTAGGGTAATGGAAGTACTTGCATTCCCTGATACAATGAGTTTAATTAGGAGGATGGATGAAGGATCAAAGGCAAGAATTAAACTGGGACAGTTTCTCTCTGATAAACAGTTCTAGCACCTCAAGAAGAGAAAGAAATAGGTGGAGTTGACAAAGAATAGCAGCTTCTCAAAACAGAATGTTTGAGGACTACAGAACAGATATGCAGCTGAGGTGTGGAGGTAAGATACACAACGAAAGGTGGTGGTGGAATGCAGAAGTCTAGGAAGTCATCAAAAGAAAGAAGACATGCAGGAAAAAGTGGGAGAGAGAGAGAGAGAGAAAGAAAGACCAGGTTAGGAAGAAATACTGGTTGACTAACAAAGAGATTAAGAAAGGAGTTGCAGTAGCAAAGAACAAGATCAATAGATGGCACAAAGAAAGTATATCAGATTGCAAGCCAAAGACAGAGAGATAAAGAAGATAGTCAGACACCCATCTTAAGGGATGCCAGCAGCAACCTGCTCACCAGGACATCAAAGGCAGATGGAAGGAGATTTCCAGCAGCTTCTGAATGAAGAAAACCCCAGAAAAGCTATATTGTCCCAGGCACAGCCTACAGTGAGAGAAGAGGATTAGCCCACCCTAGAAAAAGTAAGAACAGCACTAAGGAAAATTAAGTCAGGGAAAGCAGCAGATTAAGATGAGGTCACACCATATGTGATAAAGATGGTGGTTGTGATAGGGGAGAAATGGTTCCTGAGTGTGGAGAGAGAGGTGTATCCCAGATGACTGGAGAATAAGCATGCCAGTGCCCCTGTTCAAGAACAAAGGTTCCAGCAGCTTCTGAATGAAGAAAACCCCAGAGAAGCTATATTGTCCCAGGCACAGCCTACAGTGAGAGAAGAGAATTAGCCCACCCTAGAAAAAGTAAGAACAGCACTAAGGAAAATTAAGTCAGGGAAAGCAGCAGATTAAGATGAGGTCACACCATATGTGATAAAGATGGTGGTTGTGATAGGGGAGAAATGGTTCCTGAGTGTGGAGAGAGAGGTGTATCCCAGATGACTGGAGAATAAGCATGCCAGTGCCCATGTTCAAGAACAAAGGGGGGATTCACAACTGTGGGCAGTACAGAGGTATCGAATTCCTATTACATTGCATGAACATTCTGGAGAGAGTGATTGATAAACAAATACACAGAATAGTAGAAAGTAAGAAGGGAGATAGGTGATGCAGTTTGGATTCAGACCAGGATGCAGCACAACTGACCTGATATTTGCAGTGAGATAGATAGTTGAGAAGAAGCTAGAAATGAGGAAAGAGTCCAGCTGGGCATTCCTAGACTTGGAGAAAGCATATGACAAGGTTCCAAGAAAGCTGATGTGGGCAGTCCCGTGGTAGTTCAAAGTCCCAAAAACACTGGTAGAATTATTGCAAGCTATGTACAAAGATTCAAAGACTCAAGTACAAGCAGTGTTCGTTCTCACAGAGGGGTTCACAGTGGGAGTGGGTATGCATCAAGGTTCAGCTCTGAGCACACTGATGTTCATATTGGTGATGGTCTACATTAGTAAACAAGCTAGAGGGGACAGATCAACAAAGTTGCTGTATGCAGACAATGTGGCATTACAGGCAGATTCTGAGCAAGAACTTCAGCAAATGATAAGAGAATGGAATACAAAACTGATGGCACAAGATATGAAAATGAGTACAGATAAGACAGTTGTAATGGCAGCAAATGGGAGCAATCAGGAGAAGCTGAGAACTGCAATAGAAGGGAAATAGTGGAACAGGTTAACAGCTTCAAGTATCTGGGAGGGGTGGTTGAGGAGAATGTAAATCTGAAAGAGGAGGTCAAAGCTAGAGTCAGAGGGGCTGCATCTAACTAGTATAGAGTGTCAGGTGTAGCATATGCCGAGGAATGCCAAAGAAGCTAAAAGGTAAGGTATATAAAACAGTGGTGCAACCAGTACTATATATGGTACAGAAACCTGGGTAGTAAAAGTAGAGCAGCTGAGGACACTAGAGGTGATGGAGATGAAGTGCCTGCAGTGGGTGGCAGGATGCACACTGTGGGACAGATGAAGAAATGAGGACATAAAAGCAGATGCCAAAGTAGTTCCAGTTGCAGAAAAAGTCATAGAAAAGGTTACAGTGGTTTGGGCATGTGTAGAAAAGCAGAAGACAATCTGGTGAAGACGATTTGGGACAGACAGGAAGAAAACAAGAGTAAATGAGGGCATTCAGCAAAGAGGTGAATGGATTGTGTGACAGAAGACCTGCAGCAGTCAGGTATGAGTGTTGAAGAAGGCAGGAGAGTGGCAGGGAATAAAGAGAGATGGTGATAGTTGACATGACACCCCGACCCCATGTAGAAAATGAGGAAAAGGGGGTTGACAATGATGATGATGATGATAGTTCCTCTCTGACAAGTTGGATATGGATAGTAAGATACAAGTGATGAAAATGTTTTTAGCCACTTTAGTTTTATGTAAAGGCAGGAATATTTTTATCAATCAGAGAAGTTGTGGACAGTAATTAATAAAGAGTTGAAGGAATAGGTCTTGGGAGGAAAGAAGCCAGGAGCTGATCCTTCTAATAGAATTAGGTAGTTTAACATTACCTGATTTGAAGGTGTAGTTTAGAACTACACAATTAATGCTCATATACATAACGCAAGGCATTATAATTCAAGTGGAAAGGAGGACATTAAAGCCAAGAGGAAATTCAAGAAATAAGGACAGAGTGGGAATTTTGATGCAGATCCTTAGGGAGAATAATGACAGCCATACAGAATACACTAGAATGCAGAAAGAAGAGTATGACAATAGGAATGACTGCAATTATAGGTACAGAAAATAGGCAAGAGGGGGCTGAAATTTACTGGGGAAAACTGGCAAAAGAACCAAGGTCTTGGGAGCACATAATTAGAGAGGGTAAGGTAACAGAATGGGATTAGTCCAAAAAGAAATTTGGATTGCAGGTTAAAGACTGCCTTTACTATCAGGGATTGGAATCAGAGTATAGGCAGAGAAATGGTTAGGGGAATCCTAAGGGAAAGCCTTACGCTGGTAGAGTTTTTAGTTGAATCTAGAACAGAAGTTGCTGTTAAAAATGGGGTAATTTGTATGCCATATCAAATATTGCACAATAACTATAAGAATCAATCATAGGATGTGATAAAAGACTGGGAAGAGAGAATGGATAAGAAATTTATAAGCGAACAATGGGAGGATATGTATGGCTCCTAAGTATGCAACAAAGTCCAAAAGGTTTAGGATTTTTGTTTGGAAGTATTTAAATAGATATTTTTTAACCCCAAGCAGACTTCAAATAATTTTTCCTCAGGTAGATAACAAATGTTGGGTTTGTGATGGGGACGAGAGAAGCAACTGGGAACATGTGTTTTGGGCAGAATTTAAAAATTCCCTACAGAGTACTCTGTCTGAAATATTGGGTGAGCAAATGGGTGTAACTAAGGAAATTATTCTTTTGAGCTGGGACACAGGATCTGAATTGCCTAGATATGGTAATATTTTGTTAAGTTTAATTCTGGTGGCTACCAAAACAACAGTTACTAGAAGATGGAAATCAGAATCTAAACCAACTATATTTGAAGTACTGAATATTGTAACAGAGATAAAAGAACCGTAGGTAGGATGTTTAGAAGATGGAAGAAGCAAATTTGTTTGTTTGTTTGTGTCTTTCGGCTTTTCCCGGTTAGGGGTCGCCACAGCGGAACTCCGGTCTGCTAATGATTGGCAGTAGAGTTTTACGTGCTGGCTTGCCGGGCCTAACGCACAGCCTTCAATGAAGGAACGCCCGTTCACGCATGTCACCACACAGAAGACACTCAAATAAATGGAAATTGTGGGAACAGTACATGTAAAATAATGCTCAGAAAGAGGAGTGAGGTTTAAGGGAGGGCAAGGACTGAGCAGTTTATGTAATGTTGGACTGATGATAGTTATGAAAAGAACATATGTGATATATAATGCATGTAACTGGAAACATTAATAAGGTTTGTTTTCTTTTATAAAGAAAAGTACACTCAGCAAGTCAAACGCTTCAATGTGCCAACAGATGAGTAAAAATATTCTGATAATAATAATAGCAACAGTCAAGTGACCACACAGCAGACACAAGCCACGAACCATAAAATCCTTTAATCCGTAATAAAATGTGGTAAGCACTTTTGCAAGTGCTTCTTCAGACCAAACAATCAACAGACACTTTAAAAACTTTTAAATAGAAATCATCAACCAGTGTCCAGGAAACCTCTTAAAGAAATAATACAAGTCACATATCACTAAAATCAAGAATTAAATGCACATTCAATACCATATATAAATGTTAATGAATAAAGCATCCATATAAACCCAATGGCTTCTAATAATTAAAATACACATTTATAATAAAACTAACCCAGATAACAATAAAAAATATCAAACTGCAATACAGGAACATCTACACTCTGGCATATATGTAATAAGAGCTGCTCCAAAGGCTTCAGAATGGAGTTAATACATGAATTATTTAGCAGACAATCTTCTAGATTTTAAAATGGGTTTTAAGGGGGCTCTCTCATTAAGCCCTCTGCCTCTATCTGCCTTCAGCCTTATAATCCACCTCAATTCTCTGTTTTCAGTTTAATTCTTTTGATCTTCCTCTGGAACTGATGGTCATTCCCATAAGCAATGCCATCTAATCCTATCCTTGAGTCCCCTGTCCATTTTTCCTATATAAAATGATTGACATATGTTACAAATGGCGAGGTATACCTCATTTTGTGTGGCACAACTAGCATGCACAGAGAACTTAAACATACGACCCGTATCAGGGTGTATAAATATCCTAGAACTATCCAAAAATGTGCAAAAGTTACAATGCCCACATGGTTGTATACGGTACCATGGCCTGTCTGAGGTTTAGGTTTAAGAATAAATGTAACCTGAAGAAGTTATTGTGCTACCCAACAGACAGGCAGGTCATACCTCACTGTTCGTAATGTCTGTCAATCATTTTATATAGGAAAAAAGGACAGGGCACTCAGGGACCTCAATCCAATTAGCCCAACTTGCAAAAACGTTTCTTATCCAAAAAAGACCTGCTGCCTGACAACAACTATCTACTTGTTTCATGGGGAAAACATGATCAAAGTAAAAAATGAACAGTAACAACAAACAAGCTCAAGATACATTGCTTAAAGGATTACTGCACAGGTTATGGACCACACATGATAGATTGGCATTCTGTTTAGTTTACGGGCAAAGCCTGCAAAGATGACTACAAGTCTCCAACAAATGTAATCCTGTCCTTTATTACAAATACTGTCATATGCATTTCAATACCAAAGGCTTATATGTTATCTAGTTATGTAAATATTCTCTGCATGGCGGCAAGAAAAAGGCTTTCAGTGTTGATAATTCTTTAACAGTATGCTTATTAAAGTTTACTTGCAGCTTACAATCTCAGACAAGCTTACCCGATGGTCATTAAAGCATTGCTACTTAAACACAGAGCAACAGGCACTGTAACAGCATGCATTTTCTGAATAATAAGAAGCATAAATCAACAGTATAAAAATATGACAGAAAACCAGAACATTCTGCAAAATCAAGAATAGATGAAAAGCCACTGTAATACTTGTGGCTATATTGGATGGGGGGATACTTTGCACACTTACACTGCATAACTGGTCCTTGCCTTGCTTGGACACATCCAAAGTCACTACATGGGGGAATGGGGTACAAGTATGTCACAATTTGAAATGTTTCTGGCTGACTATCATGGCTCTGACACATTTGTCATACGTCTCAACCTCAGAGCAAGTCATTTGGAAAAAGCCATGAATAGAAGTGGGACAAAGGCCCAAAAATAAGGAATTTTTTTAAATATTGCTCTTATAAACTTAGAAAGATAGAATAGTAGGTCTTGCATTAGTATGAATTTTCTGAAGGGTATGGAATATGAAACTCAAATGTCTGTCATTATTTTCTAACTTCAATCTTTAATGATTTGCCACTAATTTGCCAGAAAACCACAATTTTTATGAAAAAATGGACCAAAAATGTGATGCAAAAGTATAAAATAGCCACACAATACAGGTGGGAACCTGTCAAAGAAGGTACACTTTTTTAATATTAGTATGTTAAGTTGAGCAGCTGACAAAATAAGAGAATCTACATGCATTTCTGAAATAAAAGTAATCTGTAACTCTGATCATTACAGTTATTTATTAATTGTAAACCCTCCATGTTACTTCCAAAATTGCCATTTTGCAGCGGGATTATTAAAGGATTTTTGAGCCAAAATTGGGAACAATTGAGAGGTTTGGATATATCTAATTCTATAAAGCGATTTATTTGTGCGTAACTCTCAACCTCTTAATGCAGGAAATCTGGACAAGACCAAATATACTGGGGTAACAAACAAACAGTACTAAAAATTGCTCTTTTATAAACGTAGACAGTTGATAGAATAACAGGTCTTGCTTTAGCAAGTATTTTTCTGAAGGGTATGAAGTCTGAAACTCAATGTCTGTCATTATTAAGTGATTTCATTCCTAAATGATTTTCCAGAAAACCACAAATTTTATGAGGAACAAACCAAAAATAAGAAACAAAAATGTATTCATTCTGTGAAAATCTGGACAGTTGAGAGGTATAGTTCAGCCGGGAGAATTGTGCGACAGAAATTCTACATGATGGAATAAGTACCCCCCCCCCAAAAAAAAAACCCAAATATCTGAGAGACGTGATTGCTTTCAGTAGCATTCAGACTCAATCAGTGAAAATATTCAGTAACAAAAACATTTGTGCTTGTAGACACTTGATTTAACTGGTTCCTAATCGAACACATCCAAACAAGAACTGGAAGGGGGCATACCTGAGCTGATCAGATAATCAATAAACACCTTCCTGATTGTATTAAATTATATTCCTTGTATAATGCAGTACAGTAGAGGACATTTTAAATTTATTGTGAGCATTTTTCCAGTAAACAATGAAACAAAATGCATTCACCAATGACAAAACTGCCCAATTCAGAACATTTCTGTCATAAAAGTCTACTCAAACTTCTACAATCCTCCAGTATCGGTAAATATGCACAATCTCTGCAGAAGTAAAAGTCATCTAAATAATTCCACATTAAAGTAATTTGTAACTAATGAAGAGGTTGCTGCTAGCAAACAAGTTTATATTTCATTGTTTCATCTACAAGTAAAGTGCCTGTTGCCCTTGAGGAATATATTGCCCATGTTACATTAAAACAATGATAAGCTAGTAATATTGCAATAGGGAATGGATGGCAAACTGATAACAGGTTCATAGTTACTAGGTATCTCCACCAGAGAGGACATTCTCAGGACTGCAACATCCACCCCCTTTAAAAGTACAACACAGTACAGCATCAGCAATGCATCTAAATACTGTGGCAGTAGAACCAACAGCCTTCTGCATCAAAAGCAAGTATTCAACCTGTTATGCTATTAACAATGCAAGCAGACTCAGCATAAGCAGCACTAAACTTCTCTTCTGCTGAAGCTCTCAGCTCCTTGTAAAATCCACTTGACACTCAACTGTATCTCTCAACTTTGCAGCACAAGAAATCTGAAAAAAGCCAAAATTTATAAGGGGGGGAGGCAAATGCCCAAAAACCAGGGGCACATTTTAAACATTGCTTGTATAATCTTGGAAAGTTGCTAGAAAAAATGTTATGTTACCACCATGCATTTCACTGCCAAGTCTTGAACCCAGGACTCTGTGCACTACAGTCAGAGCAACATGACACTATGCCAAATCAGCAGTTTCTTGAAAGGCAGGAAGACTGAAACTTAAATGGCTATCATTTAGTGAATTCAGTTCTCACCATAGCTCTCAACCTCTTAGCACAAAACACCTGAACAAAGCCAATAATGGGGGAATACAGCCTCCAAACATAGCAGTGAATTCAGTTCTCACATAGCTCTCAACCTCTTAGCACAAAAAACCTGGACAAAGCCAAAAATGGGGGAATACAGACCCAAAAATAGGGACAAATTTCAAATATTGATCTTATAAACTTAGAAAATTGCTAGAATAAAAGGTTTTGTGTCACCATGTATTTTCCGGAAAATATGAAGTCTGAAATTCAAATGCCTGTCATTATTTAGTGAATTCAATCCTTCACTGATTACAAAAATCCAGAAAACCACAGACTTTATGAGGAACAGAACAGAACAAAAATATGGGGCAATAATCTGAACAGTTTTCACAAGTGGTGGTGGGTAGGGAATTCAGGCTCTTGCTACCTGTACCCAGGGTGGAGAGTTTGAGCCTGAGTAATTGTAGTCACCAGGTATATTTAACTGGGGCATTACACACACACACACACACACACACACACACACACACACACACACACACACACACACACACACACACTATATTCCCTTGCAGCTTCATTCTGAACACACCAGTACCTGTATATTCCCTTGCAGCGAGATACAAATCCCCTTCCAGATTCCTTCTGAACCCAATTCCTTGCAGCAAGAGTGCCAAGTACAAATCCCTTCCTGGGAGCCACTCAGTAGCTATCCATCCATGCATGTGACTGCAGACATTGCAGTCCAATCCCCTTCCAGTCTATGCAGTTACAAACTGCATAGACTTCTGGGCATCTGTAGACTGATGCCTTCTCTTCGTAATCTGGACTGGTTAAACAGCAGTCTGTATAGGAACTTGCTCAGCATGCATGTGCAGTTCTGGGACTCGCAACTAATTATTTTACAATTCTGTTTTGTTTCATTTTACAGCTGGGGGGCTGCAGTCCAATAGCATGAGCCACCTCGGGAGGATGGGTAGGAAACCACAGCAGGGAATCACCTGCAATGTTTTAATTTATGCAGGCTTATGCAGACAAAGACAAAGGCTCAGAATTTCACTGACTAAGTATCAAGACAATTTAACCAATGAAAAACGTGAAATGTTCAGCCTAGATAGCTCTCATATAGAACAAAATCATCAGGCCAAGCAGATTTCTTAAAACAGAAAACAAAATAGAGCAGGTAACAGAAAGCAGCTCTATCAGTCACAGACAAAAAAAATATAGGTTTATGTACCTCAACCGGCAAGGAATCACCAGACAAGGAACCAATGATAAAAGCATGAACAGTGTTTGGACACATAGGGGTTCCCAGTTGGAGTGGGTGAGCATTAGTGATCACAGGGTCAGTGCTAGCATTCTGGGGGCTCTCAGCAAGTTTCAAGTTGGGAGCCTTACCCCAGGGAACACAGGATGTCATCATGTTGTTGCCACACCCCCTTCCCTATTAAGCCCTCCAAGCACCCTTGAATAATCACCGTATACCACATGGTATAAAAAAGGTAGCACACACACACACACACACACACACACACACACACACACACACACACACACACACACACACACACACACACACACACACACACCATTACAGACAGATTTGTAATGCCACTAGTTGTACCATATTAAGTTGCATGTATACAGAATGGCATTTAGTATCAATGTTACATTACAGCAAGCCTCTGTACCACAGCAAGGTAGCCAGTCCCACAAGGGTACACAAAGTTCCATGCACAGAGGCAGTGGCAGCCTACACAGAGACAACACTACAGCAAGACTGCAATATGCAGGCACAGAAAGGGTGAAAATGACACACACAGCATAGGCAGTGCTATAGCAAGACTGACATATACAAGACAATGAGGCTGAGATGCGACAGCTACAGTGATAGACCCACAAGATGGACTGACCCACCAACACAGGCACTTCACTACAACAAGACTGAAATAAAAGCTCTCACAAGACAGGCACAGCACTACTGTGAAACTGAGATACACACAAGTCACTGCTACAGCAAAATTGACACATTGCAAGACAATGATCCAAATAACACAGAGAGATACAAGGCAGCAAATAGAGAGGCACATACAAGCCAAAGACACAGCTCTGGAGACACAGACAGGGAGAGGTACAGACACTTAACACACTCACAGTATAGAGGTACAGACAGCAACTACTGCAAACAATCCAAAGAGACACAGAAATGTAAGGCAGTCAGATTCTAGAGACACACAAGCCAGCCATGGGCCAGACATATAGAAAACTACAGATACAAGACATACAGGAGAAAGACATGGAAATTACTGAGGCACAGTGACTCAGACCCAGAGATAAAGAGGTAAAGACAAAACACACACAACACCCTTCCAAGTGTCATGTATCTTGTGTGCAGTTAGCTTCTCGGCTTATCAGATTGCTGCAACTATTATTGTGCCAGATGAGCAACATTGTTGCCTCCTGTGCTCCTAGCTGTCCTTGCCTCATAACAAACCCTGATGCTCCTTGTTATCCTTGCCTCACAATGAACTCCATCTCTTCTCACTGTACTTACCTCATAACAAACCCTGATGCTTCTCACTGTTCATGCCTCATGCTGAAATCCTGCTACTCATCGCTGTCCTTGCCTATTGAAAAATCCTGCTTCTCCTAGCTGTCTTCTGCTTCACAACAAATCTTGCTGCTTTTTATCCTCATTAGTCTTGCTTGGAGTGAATATGCAGTACAGTTATTAGTCAAGCCAGACAAAGGTGCATTTTCTTCTAGCCATTGAAAAAAGTATTCTGTTTTTATTTCTCTTATCAGATTCTCTCCATAGAAACATGAAAACCAGATGCACAGTTGCCTTCAGCTAGAAGCTTCTTATGTTGCACTGTGAACATTTATTTACTGAAGGAAAACTTTTCATTACATTCAGTGTTCTTTTATTCACTTACTTCCCCTTAAAACATATTGTTAGGTCATGCCTCTAGTCATTCCCCTATGCAAAAGTAAGAAAAAGCATATCAGTTTTTCTTACATCATACTATTTTATCCAGGCTTTATTCTCATTTTATATTGCAGTGCCTACATTTCTTAAAACTGAACAAGAAGAAAGAAAGAAAGAAAGAAAGAAAGAAAGAAAGAAAGAAAGAAAGAAAGAAAGAAGGAAGGAAAAAGTGTACCTGTTTACTTTAGTATCCCTATGGCACACAAAAATAACTGAACACACTTTACTTTAAAAAGTGCAGTATATATCATGTTTCATAAAATACTGTTAAGAAAAAAAACTGTTTTACATACAGTTACCTCTTTCCTTCCTCTTCCCCTCTCCTTAAACTCTCCTTAAAGTTCTTTCAAACATTAATGACATGAAGTAGGTCATATGCTTTGGAGTCTACTACAAGTTTAACAAAGTCAAAAAAGTCCAATATTTCCAGACTTTCTTGTTCTGCCATATTTCACAAATGTGACTGATGCTTTGTGATCCCACATTTATTAATTCATTTCTAAGTTGCTGGTTTTCTTCATGTTGATCACAATCTCCCAACTGAAGTCATTTTCAACATACTCATTGTTCTTCTTATCAACTTCTGTTTTTTTTTATTTCTTTGTTTCTCAAGTATTTTGCTTTGGAATATTGAAGGAGGTTTCACTGGCATAGTCTCTCTATGAGATTTAATTATCAGAAAAAAAATAAGAACTCCCTTCTGTTTGATAGCTGACGTTTTGTTGGACAAACTTTTGTATTTCTTCCTTAGCATGTTCTGCATCAGAAAATGACTTAGACCCTCCAGGAAAAATATTCTGAAGATAGCTGGATACAGCAGCTTGAATCTTACACCTGCTTACTGACATTCCCTGATTGCTGAAATCAATGTACTCTTCTGCCTGGTGTAGAGTGAGAAATCATTATCTTCAAACACTCTACTGTCTCCAGTTTTTAGTACTTTGCCCATCTGTCACAGTTTTGTCAGAATCAACTCTTTCTATTGGTAGGATTGTATCTTTACTATAAGAGGTCTTGGCTGCTTTCTCACAGCCAGGTTTGGAGCATACACATGATGTACCATTTCAGTTGACAACTCTTACTGTGGAATACCAGTCCATTTGCTTATTTGTGCTTTCATAAAATTAATATAGTCTGTTCCTTCCAGTTTCTCTGGTACAGCAGACAATCTCATATATTCCAAAACCAGGAAATAAATATACCAAGTATATAGCCACTGAAGGTGTCACCAATCTAAGCGGATCCACCGCAAATACAACGAAAGACCAGCTCACAAGTGTTCAGCTCTCCAAAAATATCCAGGCCCATAAAAGTTCCAAAAGACTTTATTAAACAAGACACTCAAAATAAATGAAATAAAAACGTCAACCTAGGTTTCGTTCGAAAAACAAACTTCATCAGAACACATCTGAATACATACTGAGACTTTAAATATAAATGCCTAAGGAACTGATTGGACCTGTTAACCAATGAAATTGAACAACTATGCTCTAATATAAATAAATTGAATAAATTAAATTAAATTAAATTAAGCTAAATTAAAACAGTGAGTTACACCACAAACATTTACCCCTATCATTGCCCATGTGCATAAATTGCATAAATACCATGTTTTTACTATATTGTATGATAAACATAAATAATTATGCAAACAAAAATGAATAATAAATGTAAATATAAGAGTAAAATGGAATTAAATTGACATTAAACTAAAAACAAATACAACCATCCGCCGGTACCTATAAAAACTCCGTATAAATTTATAATCACATAGTATAGTACATTAAAACATATTATAAAAATATATACATTACATATAAATTCCCATTGTATAAATTTGCCAATCATAAACCTGTTGTTAAATACAACCATATATATAATCAAATAGGTACATATGTTTCTGCATGTAAAATTACACGTGTAACACCTATATAATTGTATAATAATTTATGAATTTATATTGTGTTTGTCAACTATATAAATGTAAATATATAAACGTATAGAAAAATAAAAATATGCATATATACATGGTAATATAATAAATAACAATAATATGAAAATATGAGATGATTAAAATGTATAAAATGACTATATATGTTAATGGGGAGGTAGGTGTATGTATATTATATATACACAAAGGTAATATTAAGAATATATTGATAGATGTAATAAATATTGATAATTGATAATACATAAAAAGTAATAAATAATAAAAAATATAAAATAATAAAATAAAATTAATAGTAATTCCAATGTAGTAGATAATAGTTATGAATGACTAATTTGATTAATTGTAAGGTCTGTTAGTGTCCACTGTATATTATAAAAAATCAATCAATAATATTAGAAATCCCATTCCAGGGTTAAAATTCAGGAAAACATAAAATCCCAATGTTAAAAATTGTGTGTTGTGTGTGGTACATATATAATATTAGTATTCTTTAAATTATGTATATATAACGTGTGATGTTAATTATTAAACCATTCCATATGTGCACAACCACTAAAACCCCTTAATGCTTTTCATCCATAAAATAGGCTTTATACTGGTAAATTCGTTAAGACCAGGGTTATGGTTGGCATTAAGTAATATCTGTAACTTTAATTCTAACACATCTAAATTATATTTAGTAACCTTCCCTTGTGAATCAAATTGTTGATGAATAATCCCAAAAAAACTTAAAAGAATGATTTTGAAATTGATTAATGTGTCTAGCAAGGGCATTTGTTAATTTATTATTCTTAATATTCAATAAATGTTCTTTAACCCTTGCCCTAAGTTGTCTACTAGTTTTGCCTACATAAAATCCCTCACACTGTTGACACTTAGCTATGTAGACAACATTTTTTGTGTGGCAATTGATGTATTGTTTAATCCTCATATTATATCCATTAATAGTTATATTACTATCTGTGTTAATCATATATTTACAGGTTGAACATCTACCACACTTGTGGTTACCCACCGGTTTAAAGGACTCACTAACTGTGTTGTTATTTATACCTTCAAAAATGTCCTTGAAGGAAATGTCCTTCCTAAACACATATTGTATATTTCCTGTAAACATGTCCCCCAAAGTTTTATCTAAACTAATTAATTTCCAATTTTTATTAATTATGTCCTTTATATCTGGAGAAATACCATTAAAAGTGGTAATATATAGGGGAATGTTGTTACGGATAAAATTACCCACTTCAACAGCTCTATTTAAATCATTTTCCTTAGGGGTAAGGTCGTTACTGAGTAAAATGGGTTTATATACACCATTCTTCCTTTTGTATACCACTTCCTTAGCTATGTTTCCACACAATTCAGATGGATAACCCCTATTCACAAATAGGAGACTAATAAATGCAATTTCCTGATTAAAGTCCACTTCCTCGCTGACCATTCTTGCTGCCCTCACCATCTGTCCTTTCACCACTGCTTTTTTCTGATGGTGAGGGTGCTAGCTGTCAAAGTGTAGATACGAATTTGAGAAAGTGGACTTTCTATATATGTTGGACACCAACTTTTTGTTAACCTTGTCATAGGTTAACTTAATATCTAAATAATTAATGCTTTCTTCATTAATAGAATGTGTGAATCTTAAAAATGATACATTATTGTTAATATATTCTATAAACCTATCCAAACTGCCTTTATCCCCTTTCCATATAATAAATAAATCATCTAAAAACCAGCCGTAAAATTTAATGTATTGGTTAAATTCTGAATTAAACACATAGTTGACCTCCCAAAAGGTTAACACAAAATTGGCAAAACCCGGGGCACAGGCTGCCCCCATGGCTACACCACTAACCTGTTTATAATAAGCCCCGTCGAAAAATATAAAATTGTTTCTTAATACAATCCCCATAAGTTTCACTAAAACATTAATCTTGTTTTGTTCATACAAGTTGGTGTAATGTAATTGTTCCTCCAACCACTCCAATCCTGTATCCTGAGGTATGACTGTGTATAAGTTGCACACATCCAAGGTGACAAAAATATCATTAATTTGTAACTCTACATCCTTAATTTTACCCAAAAAGTCCCAAGAGTCCTTGAGGATGTAAGAAAAAAATGCAATTCCTGGCTTTAAATGGTAGTCCAAATATTTACTAATAAAATTCGTCTTACTCCGCTTGCCATCTACTATTGGTCTAAACATTAGGTTGTCCAACCCTTTATGGATTTTGGGGAAGCCAAAAATACCACTGATCACAGGAAATTCATTCTGTAAAAATTGCCATTCTTTTTCATCCAATTCACCTTGATAAAGCATATCAAAAAGTGTGGTATCTATCCTCCTATTGGCTATATTAATCTCATTTCTACTGACCTCTATGTATGTGTCATCCACTAACATAGTATTCATGTAGGATACGTAATCATTGTTATCCACTATCACAATGCCATTGCCCTTATCGGGCTTCATAACTCTAATGTTCCTCATAGCCAAAATCCTACCTAAAGTAAGTTCCTCCTGTTTGGATAAATTATTCTTTTTACCAGTTTTCCGATCATATTTGTAATAGGCATCCCTAAAATCATTTTCAGTGACCTTTTCAAACATTGCTATTTTATCATTCATAGGAGGATTATAGGTACTGGGTTTAGACAACCCGTTGTTTTCAATCCCTACATTACCCCAAGTGTTACTCTGATATAATATTTTCAAATTTAATTTTCGGGTAAATAACTTCAAATCTATTATGCTGTTAACTAAATTACCCCTCCTTTTGGGTACAAAACTAAACCCCTTAGAGAACAATTCTACACAGTCTCTGTCCAATAAATGATTAGTGTAATTGTATAACTTAAAGTCGCCGTTATCGTTCTCGACAACCGTTGGTTTAAAGAACAACCCACATCCCTTATCTTTACCTAAAATTGAAGGGTCGTTAATCTGAGTGTGCCCTTCATTGTCTACTGTAAAATTAATATTTGGCTCATTAAAATTCTCAACATTATTTAAATTGACCTCAGTCGGTGCCCCTGTTTTCTCTTGTTGTTCATGGTCATAAATTGATAAATTCAACAAAAAATCACTAGTACTCATAATGTTTGATAATGCAGCCCCATGGGCAGCCACACATGTGCATGAATAACCCCTAACTATATCACTGTCGCTACCCAATCCCGGGTCACAGTGGTTACAAATGCATGTTAAAGCATTAGGCTCACTTGCGTCAACCGTTAAATTCTGGTTGTCACCACCTGAAAATGTTGAAAACATTAAAAAATTATTGTCCTTGATGTCTAGACTTTCTGAAATATCGTTTAGACTTTCATTAACACCGTCCAAATAAATAATGCTTGATGGAAAATTGTCATTGGTATCAGGGACACTAGCTTGTGCTCCACACGCTTGAAGGGTACCTGTGTCATTCCGTCTAAAACGCTGTAAAATTAAAGGTCGAGTCAAGTCGGCCATACTACACTCATCCGTATTCCAAATTGTGTAACCAGAAGACAACCCTGTAGTGCTAACCTCATGTGTTGGCAAGTTATATATACCATTGTCACGGTCCAAACAGTCACTGGTACCTATAATAGCCAATTGATCAGAAAAAACATGCCGACCAATAGTCTCTTGTTCGCATGGTGTTTGATGATGAAAAACGCCATCATTCACAGTTAGTGGAGAATCCCTGATGTTAAACAAAAATGAACCGGCACTGCCCGTGTTGTCAATGTTAAAACCCGAAGCACTATTACATTCACAGATAGTTCTAATATGACATATCTCGTGTTGAACTGGCAAAAGTGAACATGTAACAGGGTCAAAAGGCTTACCCAAAACCTCAAACTGGGGGACGCCATCGGCTACTTGCGCGCCCCCCATCCGTTTTTTTGTGTTTGATAGTTAAACCTCACATTTTTCTCCGGATCCCTTCTGGAACGAACAGCTGACGCGTCGGGTTGTTCATCTTCTTCAAATTGATGTTGTTCTTTGAGTCTCTTTGATCTTCTCAACGAGTCACCCTCTCTTGCCTCCTCACCTTGTCCGAAAACATAACTCTCGTTTTGTAAGGGGGATGTGATGTCATCCAATGCATCAAGACGATTGGTGCTCACTTCCGGTCTCCCCCTATCGGCATTGTTTCTTGTCGGTTTAGATTTTGGGTACACTAAACCGGAAGAGTATACCTTCGTATCCCTTTTGATTTTAAGTTGTTTCTTTTCATAAAGGGTATTGCAACTGTATTCAACATCCTTAATCACATTTGCGTAATTATTGTAATATTGGTCAAAAAGTAAGTCCTCACTAATGGAACTATTGAGTCGTTCCAAATCTAACAAAAGTAAGTCTATTTTCTTCTGGTTGTATTTAATCATAATTTCCATGAGTGCAATCCCGGTATTGTTGAATAACTTATGCAGCTCGTCCAACATATCCGGTTCTTGCTCACTGCCATTAGGATAACGCCACAATCTTAGTCCTTTGGGGACAATCCCCAATTCTATATTCCTCCGTAAATACCCGTTCTCCATTTGGGTTCTTTTTAATTTGAATAATTTGACTTCAAAGGTTTTCAACCATTCACGCATATTACCTTTCATCCGATTATTGACCATACCTGTAGCCTGAGTTTGAGAATTGAAGGAATACTGGTTGACCTTCCAGAATTCACTATTGACAGGCTCCGGTAATATATTCACTCTAGTGGCGTGAAAGGTTTGCCCACTGGATATACCTTGAGTACCGGTCGTGGTCGGTGCTGTGGGCGGTGTTACTTGTGTCAAGGGTAACCCCAAACTGCTACCGAGATCTGTGCTGGCAACATAGGTAGTCATAAGCTTATTAATAATGGTGGAATGTTGTTTGAGCTGCTCATTCATTTCTTTGAGTAGTGCAGCCACGTCGATTGTTTCACCTTCGTCCTCCATGACACACACCAAAACCAGGAAATAAATATACCAAGTATATAGCCACTGAAGGTGTCACCAATCTAAGCGGATCCACCGCAAATACAACGAAAGACCAGCTCACAAGTGTTCAGCTCTCCAAAAATATCCAGGCCCATAAACGTTCCAAAAGACTTTATTAAACAAGAAACTCAAAATAAATGAAATAAAAACATCGACCTAGGTTTCGTTCGAAAAACGAACTTCATCAGAACACATCTGAATACATACTGAGACTTTAAATATAAATGCCTAAGGAACTGATTGGACCTGTTAACCAATGAAATTGAACAACTATGCTCTAATATAAATAAATTGAATAAATTAAATTAAATTAAATTAAGCTAAATTAAAACAGTGAGTTACACCACAAACATTTACCCCTATCATTGCCCATGTGCATAAATTGCATAAATACCATGTTTTTACTATATTGTATGATAAACATAAATAATTATGCAAACAAAAATGAATAATAAATGTAAATATAAGAGTAAAATGGAATTAAATTGACATTAAACTAAAAACAAATACAACCATCCGCCGGTACCTATAAAAACTCCGTATAAATTTATAATCACATAGTGTAGTACATTAAAACATATTATAAAAATATATACATTACATATCTCCACCAGAGAGGACATTCTCAGGACTGCAACATCCACCCCCTTTAAAAGTACAACACAGTACAGCATCAGCAATGCATCTAAATACTGTGGCAGTAGAACCAACAGCCTTCTGCATCAAAAGCAAGTATTCAACCTGTTATGCTATTAACAATGCAAGCAGACTCAGCATAAGCAGCACTAAACTTCTCTTCTGCTGAAGCTCTCAGCTCCTTGTAAAATCCACTCGACACTCAACTGTATCTCTCAACTTTGCAGCACAAGAAATCTGAAAAAAGCCAAAATTTATAAGGGGGGGGGGCAAATGCCCAAAAACCAGGGGCACATTTTAAACATTGCTTGTATAATCTTGGAAAGTTGCTAGAAAAAATGTTATGTTACCACCATGCATTTCACTGCCAAGTCTTGAACCCAGGACTCTGTGCACTACAGTCAGAGCAACATGACACTATGCCAAATCAGCAGTTTCTTGAAAGGCAGGAAGACCGAAACTTAAATGGCTATCATTTAGTGAATTCAGTTCTCACCATAGCTCTCAACCTCTTAGCACAAAACACCTGAACAAAGCCAATAATGGGGGAATACAGCCTCCAAACATAGCAGTGAATTCAGTTCTCACATAGCTCTCAACCTCTTAGCACAAAAAACCTGGACAAAGCCAAAAATGGGGGAATACAGACCCAAAAATAGGGACAAATTTCAAATATTGATCTTATAAACTTAGAAAATTGCTAGAATAAAAGGTTTTGTGTCACCATGTATTTTCCGGAAAATATGAAGTCTGAAATTCAAATGCCTGTCATTATTTAGTGAATTCAATCCTTCACTGATTACAAAAATCCAGAAAACCACAGACTTTATGAGGAACAGAACAGAACAAAAATATGGGGCAATAATCTGAACAGTTTTCACAAGTGGTGGTGGGTAGGGAATTCAGGCTCTTGCTACCTGTACCCAGGGTGCAGAGTTTGAGCCTGAGTAATTGTAGTCACCAGGTATATTTAACTGGGGCATTACACACACACACACACACACACACACACACACACACACACACACACACACACACACACACACACACACACACACTATATTCCCTTGCAGCTTCATTCTGAACACACCAGTACCTGTATATTCCCTTGCAGCGAGATACAAATCCCCTTCCAGATTCCTTCTGAACCCAATTCCTTGCAGCAAGAGTGCCAAGTACAAATCCCTTCCTGGGAGCCACTCAGTAGCTATCCATCCATGCATGTGACTGCAGACATTGCAGTCCAATCCCCTTCCAGTCTATGCAGTTACAAACTGCATAGACTTCTGGGCATCTGTAGACTGATGCCTTCTCTTCGTACTCTGGACTGGTTAAACAGCAGTCTGTATAGGAACTTGCTCAGCATGCATGTGCAGTTCTGGGACTCGCAACTAATTATTTTACAATTCTGTTTTGTTTCATTTTACAGCTGGGGGGCTGCAGTCCAATAGCATGAGCCACCTCGGGAGGATGGGTAGGAAACCACAGCAGGGAATCACCTGCAATGTTTTAATTTATGCAGGCTTATGCAGACAAAGACAAAGGCTCAGAATTTCACTGACTAAGTATCAAGACAATTTAACCAATGAAAAACGTGAAATGTTCAGCCTAGATAGCTCTCATATAGAACAAAATCATCAGGCCAAGCAGATTTCTTAAAACAGAAAACAAAATAGAGCAGGTAACAGAAAGCAGCTCTATCAGTCACAGACAAAAAAAATATAGGTTTATGTACCTCAACCGGCAGGGAATCACCAGACAAGGAACCAATGATAAAAGCATGAACAGTGTTTGGACACATAGGGGTTCCCAGTTGGAGTGGGTGAGCATTAGTGATCACAGGGTCAGTGCTAGCATTCTGGGGGCTCTCAGCAAGTTTCAAGTTGGGAGCCTTACCCCAGGGAACACAGGATGTCATCATGTTGTTGCCACACCCCCTTCCCTATTAAGCCCTCCAAGCACCCTTGAATAATCACCGTATACCACATGGTATAAAAAAGGTAGCACACACACACACACACACACACACACACACACACACACACACACACACACACACACACACACACACACACACACACACACACACCATTACAGACAGATTTGTAATGCCACTAGTTGTACCATATTAAGTTGCATGTATACAGAATGGCATTTAGTATCAATGTTACATTACAGCAAGCCTCTGTACCACAGCAAGGTAGCCAGTCCCACAAGGGTACACAAAGTTCCATGCACAGAGGCAGTGGCAGCCTACACAGAGACAACACTACAGCAAGACTGCAATATGCAGGCACAGAAAGGGTGAAAATGACACACACAGCATAGGCAGTGCTATAGCAAGACTGACATATACAAGACAATGAGGCTGAGATGCGACAGCTACAGTGATAGACCCACAAGATGGACTGACCCACCAACACAGGCACTTCACTACAACAAGACTGAAATAAAAGCTCTCACAAGACAGGCACAGCACTACTGTGAAACTGAGATACACACAAGTCACTGCTACAGCAAAATTGACACATTGCAAGACAATGATCCAAATAACACAGAGAGATACAAGGCAGCAAATAGAGAGGCACATACAAGCCAAAGACACAGCTCTGGAGACACAGACAGGGAGAGGTACAGACACTTAACACACTCACAGTATAGAGGTACAGACAGCAACTACTGCAAACAATCCAAAGAGACACAGAAATGTAAGGCAGTCAGATTCTAGAGACACACAAGCCAGCCATGGGCCGGACATATAGAAAACTACAGATACAAGACATACAGGAGAAAGCCATGGAAATTACTGAGGCACAGTGACTCAGACCCAGAGATAAAGAGGTAAAGACAAAACACACACAACACCCTTCCAAGTGTCATGTATCTTGTGTGCAGTTAGCTTCTCGACTTATCAGATTGCTGCAACTATTATTGTGCCAGATGAGCAACATTGTTGCCTCCTGTGCTCCTAGCTGTCCTTGCCTCATAACAAACCCTGATGCTCCTTGTTATCCTTGCCTCACAATGAACTCCATCTCTTCTCACTGTACTTACCTCATAACAAACCCTGATGCTTCTCACTGTTCATGCCTCATGCTGAAATCCTGCTACTCATCGCTGTCCTTGCCTATTGAAAAAATCCTGCTTCTCCTAGCTGTCTTCTGCTTCACAACAAATCTTGCTGCTTTTTATCCTCATTAGTCTTGCTTGGAGTGAATATGCAGTACAGTTATTAGTCAAGCCAGACAAAGGTGCATTTTCTTCTAGCCATTGAAAAAAGTATTCTGTTTTTATTTCTCTTATCAGATTCTCTCCATAGAAACATGAAAACCAGATGCACAGTTGCCTTCAGCTAGAAGCTTCTTATGTTGCACTGTGAACATTTATTTACTGAAGGAAAACTTTTCATTACATTCAGTGTTCTTTTATTCACTTACTTCCCCTTAAAACATATTGTTAGGTCATGCCTCTAGTCATTCCCCTATGCAAAAGTAAGAAAAAGCATATCAGTTTTTCTTACATCATACTATTTTATCCAGGCTTTATTCTCATTTTATATTGCAGTGCCTACATTTCTTAAAACTGAACAAGAAGAAAGAAAGAAAGAAAGAAAGAAAGAAAGAAAGAAAGAAAGAAAGAAGGAAGGAAAAAGTGTACCTGTTTACTTTAGTATCCCTATGGCACACAAAAATAACTGAACACACTTTACTTTAAAAAGTGCGGTATATATCATGTTTCATAAAATACTGTTAAGAAAAAAAAACTGTTTTGCATACAGTTACCTCTTTCCTTCCTCTTCCCCTCTCCTTAAACTCTCCTTAAAGTTCTTTCAAACATTAATGACATGAAGTAGGTCATATGCTTTGGAGTCTACTACAAGTTTAACAAAGTCAAAAAAGTCCAATATTTCCAGACTTTCTTGTTCTGCCATATTTCACAAATGTGACTGATGCTTTGTGATCCCACGTTTATTAATTCATTTCTAAGTTGCTGGTTTTCTTCATGTTGATCACAATCTCCCAACTGAAGTCATTTTCAACATACTCATTGTTCTTCTTATCAACTTCTGTTTTTTTTTATTTCTTTGTTTCTCAAGTATTTTGCTTTGGAATATTGAAGGAGGTTTCACTGGCATAGTCTCTCTATGAGATTTAATTATCAGAAAAAAATAAGAACTCCCTTCTGTTTGATAGCTGACGTTTTGTTGGACAAACTTTTGTATATCTTCCTTAGCATGTTCTGCATCAGAAAATGACTTAGACCCTCCAGGAAAAATATTCTGAAGATAGCTGGATACAGCAGCTTGAATCTTACACCTGCTTATTGACATTCCCTGATTGCTGAAATCAATGTACTCTTCTGCCTGGTGTACAGTGAGAAATCATTATCTTCAAACACTCTACTGTCTCCAGTTTTTAGTACTTTGCCCATCTGTCACAGTTTTGTCAGAATCAACTCTTTCTATTGGTAGGATTGTATCTTTACTATAAGAGGTCTTGGCTGCTTTCTCACAGCCAGGTTTGGAGCATACACATGATGTACCATTTCAGTTGACAACTCTTACTGTGGAATACCAGTCCATTTGCTTATTTGTGCTTTCATAAAATTAATTTAGTCTGTTCCTTCCAGTTTCTCTGGTACAGCAGACAATCTCATATATTCCGTATGTGCTCTGCCCTTTAATTCTACCAGTTTTTGAAACATCTCTTTTTGAGCAATCTCATATTCTGCTGCCTTTTCTTCATTTCATCCTCTGATTCAGCTCATTTAAATATCTGTTTAGAGCTTCTTCCAATTTTTCCAGCCTTTTATTTGAGTTGATATACTCCTTCATTGTTTCATATATTTTAATCATCTCTGAGCACATTTGACTTATTTTTCGTCCAGATTATTGGAAGTCATGTCTTGTACCAAAGCTGGAGCTTGAACTGCTTTTTGCTAAACAGCTGTAGGTTTCTTCCCAACCAGTGTTTTATCCTCACCTTTTGTGACTGATTTTCTTTCAGGTTCTCTAAATTTCTTCTTTGCTGGCATCCAGGCAGTACACTTACTAGCCGGTAAATGAAATTTACCCAAAAAGACAAATTCATTAACTCTTTTTTTCTGAGTCTCTGTTTTCACACCGAGGGAGCTGAAATTAAACTGTTACTCAGTATGCAAACATCTTGAAAGTCTTGATAAACATGTATGTTTCATCATTTCTCTCTGGGAATGGAAGTAAAACAGAATTACGATGCATCTAGACATCAGGACCTCATTTATAAGGGACAGACCAGAAGTATCAGGCCAACATCTGGATATTGATTGACAAAAGTGTAACATTAGGGATTTATAATGCTGGTCTTATAAACTTATTAAGATTCTAGACTAATAGGCTTTGCGGTAGTATGCATTGAGTGAACCCACATTTTTTATGAAGGACAGACCAAAAATACCAGGCAAGCATCCAGGCATTCTACAATATTTGTACAACCCCTGACCTCACCATCCTGTCAGCACAACAGTTCTGGACAAAGCCAAAAATAACTGCAGAACAAAGGCATAACATCAGGGATAGTTTTAAACATTGCTGTTAGAAACATATAAAGATACTAGAATGACAGGGTTTGAATTAGTATGCATTAAAACAACATCTGTATATTCTGCAAAACTATCATGGCCCCTATTCCCCAACTGCCGTACTTTCAATACAACAATTATGGATAAAGCAAAAAAACAAAATTGCAGGACAAAAGCGTAACATCAGGGATTTAAAACACTTGTCTTATAAACTTTTAAAGATGCTAGAACAGGTTATGTAGTAGCATGCATTGCGTGAACCCACATATTTTATGAGGAACAGAAAAAAAAATACCAGGCAAACATCTGGACGTTATGCAGTATTTTCACATCTCCCACCCTAAACCTCTTAGCACAAGAATTCTGGCCAAAGACCTCTCGGCACAAGAATTCTGGCCAAAGCAAAAAAGCACAAGACAAAGGCAAAACATCAGGGAAAACTTAAAAAATTGCTTTTATAAAGTTATAAAAATAACAGAACAAATTTTCCCATAATTTTGTATTACTATTCTTCAAGCATCAAAATTTTGCTAGAAAACCATTTTTTTATGAGGGGCAGAATACAAATATCAAACAAACACTCTGCAACATTTTCACAGTCTCTAACACTCAACCCCCAACCTCTCTTAACAATAATTAATGGACAAAGAAAAAATATATCGCATGACAAAGGTGCAACATCAGGCATTTATAACAATGGTCTTATAAACTTATAAAGATGCTGGAATAACAGGTTTTACAGTGGCATGCATTGCATGAACCCATGTTTTTTTATGAGGAGCAACTTTAAAAATACCAGTCAAACATCTAGACATTTTACAACATTCTCACAACCCTCCCCATCTCCCAACATTTGAGCAAAACAATTCTGGACAAAGCCAAAAATAATTGCAGAACAATGGTGTAACATCAGGGATAGTTTTAAACATTGCTATCATAAATTTATAAAGATTCCAGAATAACAGGCTGTGAATTAGTTTATATTAAAATAACAACATCTGTACATTCTCACTGCTGTTAGCCCCCCATTACCAACCTTTCAGCACAACAATTCTGGACAGAGCAAAAATAACTAAATACATACATACATACATATATGGGTCTACACCAAAATCATCGAAGTTGCAGAACATCGAACATCATATGGTCGAAAGTGCGATCTCGGAGATGGTATATTTAAGTAGCAGGTGGTGTGGGGGTGCAGGGGGGGCTTTCCTTCCCTGCAAAAATGTGAAAGAAGACTTTAAAAAAAATTTTTTTTTAATTTAATGTTCGATATTGCAGAACTTTGATCATCTGGTCTTTAACCATATGATGTTCAATGTTCTGCAACTTCGATGATTTGTAGTAGACCCACATACATACATACATACATACATAAATAAATAAATAAATAAAATCACAGGACAAATGCTTAACATCGGGGATTTATAAACCCGGTCTTATAAAATTATAAAGATGCTACAACGGGATTTGCAGTAACATGCATTTCATGAACCCACATGAACCCACATTTTTTATCAGGGACAGACCAAAAATACCAGACAAACATCTGGATATTCTACAACAAAACTTTTAAGGATCCTGGAGTATCAGGTTTTGCATTAGCATGCATTAAAATAACCTAACATCTCTACATTCTACAACATTCTTACAGTCACTACCCCCCTTCTAAATCCTCTGCACAATTCTGGACAAAGGAACAATAGCTAAAGACAAAGGTTTAACATCAGGGAAAGCTTTTAAATATTACTTTTATAAAATGATAAATATGACAGAATAGGCTTTGCAATAGTAAGAAACTGCAATCCTCAAAGTTTTGTTAGAAAAGCACATTCTTATAAGGGACAAGCTAAGGCAAATGTGGACAAACCCTGTTCTCCCAACCTCTTAGCACAATAATTCTAGACAAAACCAAAAATAATACTGTTTCAACCACAGCTCCTCTCCACCCTGCAATCCTCTTGGCACAAGAATTCTGGACATAAAAAAAAAAAAAAAAACTACAATCCTGTTATCCTTATGTTTCATTACCCCCCCATGCCGGCCTTAGGCATAGGCCAACTAGGCAGCCGCCTAGGGTACCGCTCTAGCAGGGGAGCTTTTCTAATAATCTGGATGGTGTAGGTAGATGAAGATGGGGACACTGAGTGGTGTTGGGGGGTGCTGTGGAGACCTTTTGCCTAGGGCACCAGTAGACCAAAAGACATCCCTTCCCTCCCCCAAAAAACAGCAGCTTAATGTCTTCAGTTTGTGGGCGGCTGCTACTAATCCTCCTCTATCTCTTCACAGTTGTAGGATGACTCCTTCTTAGTTCCACAGACAGACCGATTCCGCTATTTTCATTTGCCCAGAAAAGGATGGTTTTTCAGACCTTTCAAAAATTGCACTTACAAGAGCAGTTGAAAAATGTAGCTGGGCTCCTTGTCTTGTCCCTACAATTGCTGAAATGTTCCTTCCCAAATCCTTGTCCTCAAGTTGCAGGTAATCAAAGACTGGCCAGAAACAAACACTAAAGAAAGTCATCCAAATGAGCAAAACAAACTCCTCTCTTTATTAACAAGAAGGAATGCTTGCTATACATGTACCTTTTTAAAGGCAGCTGACATAGGAAGTACTTTACAAGGATCAGTCAAGTCCTTGCTTTGTCACTTCCAAAAAACATACAGAAAAACCCAACTTACTGCCCTGGGTGCTGCAACCAATGAAATCCTTGCTTCACTGAAGCAGAACTGATGGGGTGCAGCTTTTAGCTGATGTTACAGGTACATAAAAAATGTTTTGGCGTGAACAGCCCTGTATGGCAGTAACAGGTTTGATTGGCAGAGTCAGTCATAGGAGAATCCCACCAGCAAGTTGGCTTAATGTTGTGGGTACATGTTCTGGATACCCCTGTGGCTGTGGGTTCGGGGGTGCCTTAAGCCAATATGAGTGTTCACTTTTGAGCCTCCTGTTGTTCACACTGGTGATGGACTACATTAGGAAACAAGTGGGAGGGGATAGATAAACAAAGCTGCTATATGCAGGCAATGTGGCATTACAAGCAGACTCTGAACAGGAACTTCAGTAAATGATAGGAAATGGAATGCAAAACTGATGACACTCGGGTTGAAACTGAGTACAGATAAGACCGTTGTTATGGGAGCAAATTGGGGCAATTAGAAGAAACTGAAAGTTGAGATAAAGGAAAATAGAGGGTTAATAGCTTCAAGTATTTGGGAGGGTGGTTGAGGAGAAGGGAAGTCTGAATGATAAGGTGAAAGCTAGAATCAGATGGGGTGCAGCCAACTGCCACAGACTGTCAGTAGTAGTATATGTACAGTACAGAATGTTGCACAAACCTGGACAGTGAAGGCAGAACAGTTGAGAATGTTGGATGATATGGAAATGAAGTGCCTAAGATGTGTGGTAGGCTGCACACTGTGGAACAGAAGAAGAAATGAGTACATCTCAGTAGAAGTCAAAGTAAGTCCAATTGCTGAGACAGTCAGAGAATGGATTATGGTGGTTTGGGTGCATGTGCAGGAAAGCAGAAGATGATCTGGTAAAGAAGATTTGGGCAAGACAAGAAGAAAACAAGAGGAAATAAAGATGTCCAATAAAGAGATGTTGGGCTTGCATAAGAGAAGTCCAGCAAGAGCCAGGCATGTCATCAAAGAAGATAGGAAAGTTGCATTGAATTGAAAGAGATGGTGACAGTTGACAAAACACACCAACCCCATGTAGAAAATGAGAAAAAGGGGTTGATGATGATTGATGATGATGATGACGATGATGATGACAATGGTATCTTGCTTTTCAGTGTATGCTGCTGCCACTGATTTTTAAAGAGGCCAAAACATTGCCAGCTGCTGCATGGTGGTCTGTAAGAAATCACAGGTCTTCCATCCACCATTTTCTTCTTACCAGGCCGCCAAAGCTGCAAAAAACATACTTCTTCATACCAAGTCTCAAATTCAACCAAAATCGCTATCAGTCAGCGATAAGCTCAATCAGCCACCACGTATGGTAATCTTTGAGACTTGTCAATGCCCACTGATCTCTTTGAAAATCCATTCCATTGCACAATTATGGTTTTCACAAACTACAATCAATAAAATCCTTCTTCACGTTCTAAAATTTCACTTAAGCATGAGTTTCTCCACTTTTCCATGTCTTCTTGTGTTATGAAGTTCTGTTATTTGATTCATTAATTCCACAGACTGACTGTACACCCATCACTCTGCTAGAATAGCATTATGGTGTTACATTGCTCTTTTAAAAACTTGATATATTCATCCACTGATGACTTGAGCTATTTTACATAATGATTCAAAAGTCCAAACACCACTTTCTTCTACTGTTTGACTACTTTGAGGGCATCCAGTATCTGCTTTTCATAACCTTGCTGTCATTTACTGGTTGATCTTGTCACTGAGATCAGATTCAACATTTATGAAGTGTCCCTCACATTCAGTGTGTTCCTAGTAAGCCATCTCCTCTTCACTTTTTTTTCAAACCTGAAGCCATCAATACAAAGATAAATTATTGCACCTCTGTTGGAAAAGCTTACTTCAAATACCAATAATACACTTTGACTTGTTATACTTCACAGCGTTGCTTAATGGAGCAACATAGTCATGAATTGTTGCTTTGGTTTGATTACATTGTTGGGTTCCACAAACAGAGCCCCCTATTCCTTTCCTGATGGTTAAGTTGTTAAGTGAACTTCCAGGGGGATCACATGTCAGCCTTTCTTATTATTTGGGTGAGTGATGAGCGTGCAAGCTGGAATTGTAGGAACTGGAAAGTAACACTGGAACCTGGCACAGGGTCCTTGCTGGATGAATCACTGCTGAAATACAGAGATGACAAAGTGCCAAGTAAAGAATGTATAAATTTTAGGAGCAGGTATGATTCAAGGCATTGTAAAGGCAATACAGTGAGAGTCCTTAGATATCATAAAGAGAACTGAGATGAGAGCTGAAATTTTAGAGCTGGAAAATAGGGCAAGGATACGCTGCAGAACGGTTGCTGAAACAAGGAAAAAGAGTGCCGGTAAAGGCAAATTACTTATGTAGAGATGTGAGAGAGAAGGACAGTAGGTAATGAAGATTAATGTTTTGAACTTCCTGTTCATTAAATTCAGGTATACAGTGTTGCAGGCCATATGTACTAATCTATCAAAGCTATGGTGATACACAATGGCGTAGAGTATATTCAAGGTGCAGGTTTTAAATGTTCAGAAATTAAAGAAAAGTACTAGAGAAATTTGAAAAAAAAAGAGATGACAGGCCAACAGATTAAATATAGCATGTGTAATAATGCACTATAAAGAAATAGGAAATGATCATCTTTGTTAAGAAGTTATGCTATAGATCCTCAGCAGATAAAAACCAACTATCAGCATGATGTTGAGCAGTGAATGGTATGATAAAACACTATATAGACTGGGGCTTAGGAATGGGAAATATTAAGTGTACATGAAACAAACTGTTTCCCATATCAAATGTTATTTAAATAGGTACAGACAAAAGTACCCAGCACAGCTGAAGTACTTCAGCATTTCTGGAAAGGGCACAAGTGATATTTGATAATAAAGAAAGTATGGAGCATAAGATACATGGGGTATTTTAGAGAAAATTGAAGAGGAACTGTATTAACTGTGGATTAAAATTGTCTCCATTATGAAGAATATGAGAGAAGGAATGAAAAGTGATAAAATAATAGTCATACATTGTTTGAGTGACCTTCCAAAGGAGAAACACTGGCCACCTTCCTTTTTTTGACTTATTTCAGCAACACTGCCCTTTTCTTCTTCTTCTTTGCCTTTTGTTTCTTATTTAAACTTTTATACATCATAGTCGGTATCCCATCTCTGACCCCTTCCCAGAGTTTATTCTCCATCTCTGTTTGCCTTTTGTCATCTAAATCTTCAGCATAATCCACCTACTAAATACCACATCATCATCTTTGCCATTGTTTTTTTCCTTCACCCTAAGCCAAACTATCCAACCATTGCTGGTTAATGGCATATTTATCTGCATGCTGCTGACTCCCCTCCATTGTGGTTGTGAGTATGTCTAATATTCTTTTTAGTACAGTCCCACACCAGCTGGATGAGCCCTTCATGGTCCAAGAGCTCAATAATCTCCCACTCCCTCTCTGCTTTGAAACTCTAGATCTCCCAGTCTCCTTGTCTGCCCCTGACAGATTTAGATTCCCATGGTCATAACCATCTTCCTCCTATCCCACACATTTATTGGTACTTACGTATTATCGCAACCACATTTTCGCGATCGCAAAACTCGCATACTTCAAGTGAAATGAGGGCATGAAAACAGATTTTTAGGTTTCCCTCATTGTGGTACACATCTGAGCATGCATGTTCACTGCAGGAATTTCCCAAAGTCCAATGAAATTCACTTACTACAACTGAAATGAGGGCTTGAAAAAAGATTTTTATGTTTCCGTAATCGCGGAACACTTCCGAGCATGCATGTTCAATGCAGAAACTTCCCAAACTCCAAGCAAATGTTGCTTAATACAGCCTGTAACATCTTAGCAGTAGTGAATGCTTTTGCACTTTAACATTTTTACTATTTGCACTTCCAGACAGAATAATTGTGTTATTTATTCTCCAAACTGGCCAGCGATAATACCTAAGTGCCATTATATCTAATGATAGACTGCACTGTTTTTAATGCAAATGCCTACACGTGTAATGTACGATGTGATCATTTTTAAGTGAGAGAATACCACTTTAGAATAGCATGCATTTCTTGATCCACTTCAGAGGCATCACCATTTTAGTTTAATAAATAGATGTGTAAAGAGGGCTACAGTTTGTAGAACCTGGAGCAATCTGTAATTACACATTCCATTCGCCATAACAAATCAAGCATACAGCTGTAATGCACACTAATCAGGAAGATGATTTTTTTACATTGTTTGTCTTCCTGAAGCTAACCCAAACTTTGTTTGAATGACTCCTTACAGTGTTTAACGCCCTTGTTTCACTGGAAGTATTTAAATTTCACAACCACGAAAATGTGGTTGCGATAATACGTAAGTACCCATTTATTCTACCTCTAGACCCTCATTCCCCTTCCATGATGTGTCCTTCTACATTGCTGTGCCTTAACCACTATGGCACTTAGACTATGTTCTGATCCTCATCTTCCTCGCTGGATAGTGTTTCTCCTCCTCCTCATATTTGATGCCCCCTTATATAGATTATTTCTTCTTCATTATTCTACTATTTGTTATACATCCTGCGATTTTCATGTTATACCCCTTCTTGCCACTGACCCATATGCCAGCAGTGTCCACCTTCTCCTTTTAAATTCTTGCTTGTAGCTCCCCAACTTCCTCCTTATACCCATAACATTGCATAGCAATACTATAAAGTCATGGTTCTATTTACTCACATTTGTTTTTGTTTTGTGTCTGCTTTCTCTCTTGCTTAGAGTATGAGAACCTACCTTCTTCTGCTTCTTTATCTTCATCTATGATTCCTTCCATCTAGCTTTAAAAAAAAAGGAAGTTATGACCTCCCTGTACTCCTCCCTCATCAGGCCAATAATTGAGTACAACCCCCCTTTTTGGTATGTACCTTTCCAAGCCTCTGTAGCAACTGGGGAAGACCACAAAAGTTCCTCACAAGGAAAATACAAGATCTTCAACATATGTCCTATGTGGATTGTCTAAAATCACTGTCACTTTATTCTGTCACTTTATTCTGTTTCATGCAGACTATTCAGAGGTGATCTGTGCCTTGCATACAAGGCAATCTCTGACCCTATTTATTGGAAATGCTACATCCGAATAAGTCAAATGGTACATGAGTTACTCACTCTAAAGACCTTAACCTGGTATGTGACATTAATAGAACCTGCTGGAACAGACTCCCACTTCATGTCAAACAGAGTACCTCATTGGCCCTCTTCAAACACAATCTGGATGATTGGATGGGTAACCGTAAATTCACCCTGGGGGTTCTACCTGTGTCCCTCTTGGACAGGGTCAATAGGTGCTGATCGTGGAAATAAGAGTAGAACTTGGCTAGGCTTGTAAGTGCTGTAGGACCATTAGCCTAGTAATTTCCTTTGATCTTATGATCCTATGAAAAATATGATCATAGAAAATGCCTTTCCAATGCAGGTTTAAACATTGCAGTCCCTTGTGTTCTACAACAGAGACCATCCCTGCTGTAGGCCTGGGCAGTCTACTGGGAGTCTCCCCTGTTTTCATTGCATCCCAGTCCCTTCTCCCATGTTCTTTGCCACAGTTAGCCAGCATGATTCCCAGTTAATATTCTTTCTTGGCATCCTGGCTGATGGCATAAGTAACACTTTTGAGAGTACAACCTTCAGTCTCATGTCTTAGAATCTCTCTGTCTTCTCCCTGGCCTTGCTTACTACCATATCAGCTGCCACTTTTAACAAATCATTAGAACCTATGTGTGCAACAGTATAGTCCTCTCCTTCTACTTATCTGACTATCTTGGTCACTTGTTATGTTGCTCTAAGTCTAAGACCCAAGACTGACTTCAATGTGATCTGGTTTCCCCTGTCTTCCTTGTCAAAATCCCTAACCTCTTGATGGCAAACTCACCATTCCACAATACCCTGTTTTCTATGCCCCTACTGGCTGTATTGCCCTGCTTCTGCTTCACTTCCTGCAGAATGCCCTTACCTGTAATATCTGAAATATTTTCCATTGCAGTAAAATATGTTGCTACCCTACCCTGTTTTGATCACCTTGCTCACTGGTTTTACTGTAACCTAGTCTCAAATTTCTCTTTTCAAGGTCCAATTAAATTTCATGGTGAATGGGTCTTCAGTTATCAAAACCTACTTTTTTATTCACATTGGCTGTTGTCACCTGCTTTTATATTCCTGTACTGTGCCACTACCATTCTTACCTTCAGCCTTTTCCACTCTAGCTGCATCAGACTAAGCCCCCCTCACTGTTTCAGCCAATGACCTTCCTCCCTTCACAGCATTCCCAATGTTCATTTTCCACTCTAGCTGCATCAGACTAAGCCCCCCTCACTGTTTCGGCCAATGACCTTCCTCCCTTCACAGCATTCCCACTGTTCCTTTTCCATTCTAGCTGCATCAGACTAAGCCCCCCCCTCACTGTTTCTGCCAATGACCTTCCTCCCTTCACAGCATTCCCACTGTTCTTTCTCTTGACTTCCCATAGTGCTTGGCTGCCCCTTCTTCCTTCCTTCCTTCTGACTGAGTGCCCATCCCCTGCCCACTACCCTCCTATTCCCTTTGATGTATTTTTGTGGCTCTTTTAGTTGAAGTTCCACCTCATCGATCATCAGTGGTGTTTGTACTTGTCTATTCACATTGGCTGCATCTCCCAGTTTACTTTTTTACTCCTCCCTTGTTTCTTGTTTATTGCTGCCATCTTGTGTCCTTGTATTGTCTTCTTGTTTGCCTCCTAACTTAAGCTGTACTCCACTCACATCTTTGTATATCTCCCTCTATATCCTGCGTGTGTCTCCTGTTTCTGTTTCTGTGGCTTTTTCTGTCTTTTCCTGTGTATATTTATGCTACCCTTTCTCACCCATGTTGCCAGCTCCAGCTCCCATATTCTCCCCTGAAACTCCTCCATTCTCCTGCAAGTCAAAGTCCCAAGTCAAATTCCTACCTCATACTTTGGGAATGTTACCCAGCTCTTTCTCCCAACTCCTGTAGTTTGCACTGTGATGGTATTCCTTCCTTTTAATTAACGCATTAGCATTTAACGAGGCTGTTCAATCTCATGTGCTTTGAGTTACTTACTTTCTGCTAACCTTCCTGTCTTTTGGGGCTGTGGTCTGATCATATAATCAGAATAGATGAGGATGCACTAATGAAGGAAGAACAAAGGGAAAGGAATGACTGTACATTGCAGCTGATGGATTGAAAATTCAAATGTAATTTAAATTTTTTACAAACAAGAGTGATAAAAAAAAAACTGTTTCCTGCCTTTCCTGGAACTAGTGTAGTCCAGATACAGATTTCCTGTATCCAGGACTTTTTCTAAGCTTCTGAGCGGTGCTCTTCAATTTGTCCCTTAGATCTGCTAGTTCTCTGCTCTCCTGCACTTTTACTAGCTTATTTGTCTAGAACTTTACCAGACTTTGTGTAGCAATTATTGTAGCGCATAACTGTGCTACCAGCACTAAATGTTCTACAAGGAAACAGCTCATGTACTTATTATTAATGCCCACCCCTCCAGGCATGTCTAAAAGTCAGTTCCCTGTGCTTTCTCCTATTAGCCTGGTGAGCTTGGGCATCCTGAGGCAATGTAGCAACTGCCTCAGGTACACTGACAACCCTCTCCTCTTACCTCTCAACACTTAGACTTGCGAGAGATGCACTTATATATCCAAATTGGAAGCCATGCACTCTCCAGCCAGGTCCGGAATAGCTGGTCAAGAGGAGAAGGTCAACACTTGCACCACACCACATGGAACACATAGCCCTCCAGAACACACACCAGCACTGCCTTCACATATAAACACAAACCACACACTCACCTTCACGGAGGCTCTAAATAAGAATCTACACAAACAGCAGAGATCTCCAAGGCAGAAACGCACTCGACCACCACAACACAACACTAATCATGAGACACATAACTCTCCTAAACAGTGTGCCACTCAACCAAAGCCCCTAAGGCAAAACAGCATTGCCAACACACTAGTCATAGGTGACTCAATAGCGAGGCACACTGATGCCCCACGCACTAGGTTGAATAAGGAGAAAGTAACAGTCAGCTGCCTGTCAGGTGCCAGGATCTGCCACATAATGCACGCACTCCGGTCCCTCAACAACAGGTACAAATATGACTCTGTCATTGTACATATGGGTGTGAATAACCTGAGATATACCTCCCCGGACTACATGAAAAGAGACATGGAGGAGATCTCAGATTATGTAGCCTAGATGGGTATGACCCTAGCCCTGGGCAGCCTCCTACCATCATCCAGAATAATACCACAGTACAAGCAGAAAATGACTGATTTCAACAATTGGCTAAGTTTCTGGTGTCATTCTAAGGGGATCCAGTATCTGTCTGCCTGGGATGACATGATTGACAGACCTAGATGCTTTGCCAGAGATGGCCTGCATCTGTCACCCCTGGGCTTCCGGATACTGGCCAAGGCTCTTGCCACACCTGTAGTGCCTTTTTTAGGTGGTGTTCCAAAGACCAAATTACCACTGTAACAGCTACAAACAAATGCAATCTAAGGGTCATGCTGCTCAATGCTAGAAATCTAAATCTCAAAATGCACTTGCTCAAAGCACTCCTTAAAATGGAGAACATCGACATTTGTGCTGTAACAGAGACCTGGTTCAAGGCAGCAGATAGCAACCCTGCACTACTAGGCTATAACTCATTCCATACCTTCTGGCCCCAGAACTTGGACTAAAGCTCTAAAGGCAGTGGTGTTTCCATATTCATAAAGGATGAGCACACCTCCAGACTGGTAGCCCAATATGACGCATCAGAGAACTTCAGGTGCAGCTACCACTGGGTAAGACAGTCATTCATGTCATAGCCTGCTACAGGTCTACAACCATGACCTAAGACTCACACTCCATGTTCCTAAGCACCAGGGAGACTATTAGGGTCCAACCTAACAATCTCATACTGGGCGACTTCAACTACCCCTCCATTAATTGGGAAAACTATTCATGTACCAATACTCTTGCCCAACATTTCCTGGGATTCAATAATTCCAATGCCCTGGACCATCTGATTCTTACCCCCACTAGAGGTAGCAACATACTTGACCTGGTCATTACTAACATGGGTGACCGTTGCTCTGTACCAATAGTCAAATCCTCCTGGTTAGATCCGACCACAAACTAATCACCTTGGAAATCCACATCCCCCCACAAAGGTAACCACCATGAAAAAGTTCTCCAAAGCTAACTCTGGGCTCCTAAAAACAGAGGTGGCTAACTTCATGGCACCCATGTAACTGGAGAACAGCTGCATGACCTCCGAATCATACACTAATGCCCTGTGCGAACACGTACACAAATGCATGGATCTCGCCATACCCAATAGAACCAAGATGCTCTCCTCTAAAAATAAGGAAGACAAACTGGTGGTCCCCTGCCATAAACAAACTTTACAACAGAAGGAGGAAACTGATAAGAAATAAGGTGAAGTCCCAAGAATGAAAAAACTCCCTTATCAGCCTCAACAAAAAGTTGAGATCCCTCATCAAATCCTCTAAAGCTAGCTCTGAAAACAGAATTGCAGCAGATAGTAAAGACAACCACAAGGCCTTCTATAGTTATGTAAAGAATCTCCATGGCAATACCTAGATTTGCTCAGAGCTGTTGCACAATGGCACCTCCTATACTGAGCCAACAGATATTGCCAATATACTGGCCGACAGATTCACTGCCAACTTTATCCCTCTCTCCCCCACCAAAGGACCAATCACAATACTAGTAGATTGCCAAGCACCCAGTATTACTGCTGCACAGGTTAAAACAGCCCTGTCTAAGGCCAAGAATACAGCTTCTATGGGACCTGACAATATCTCTGACTGTGTTCTACATGAACTACAGAGTGAACTGGCACCTCATCTGTATCCCCTGTTCAATCACAGCCTCACCTCAGGCTTTGTCCCTACCAAATGGCGCACTGCTACAGTCATCCCTCTCCACAAAGCAGGAGCGACTACAGACCCTGGGAACTATCACCCCATTAGCCTAACAAGTCTGATATGCAAAGCTATGAAACGCATCATCATGGACCTAATAAACAAAGATATAGCGAACCTCCAAACTCTGGATCTCACACAGTTTGGTTTTGTGAAGAGTAGATCATGCCTGCTTAACCTGGTTGACTTCTTTCAGTCAGTCACCAGACTTGTGGATGAAGGCAAGTGGTTCATACAGCCTACCTTGATGTGGCCAAGGCGTTTGATATCATTCCCCATTCAGGAATCATAGAAAAACTCACTAAGCTAGGCATCAACCCCTATATCACTAGGTGGGTTGCAAAGTGGCTCACAGATAGAACCCACAGTGTGAAAGTAGCTGACTCCAAGTCAGACTGTTAACCAGTCATGAGTGGAGTCCCACAGGGTTCGGTCCTGGGTCCTCTCCTGTTTGATATCTACTTCTCTGAAGTTCAAGCCAACATGAAGGGACTGTGTCTGACAAAGTTTGCAGATGATTGCAAGTTGGGAGCCATAATTAACTCCCCAAGTGATGTTGACATCCTGCAGAAAGGCCTCACTGAGACCAATGACTGGTGTCAAAACCATGGCCTCAAGCTAAATGCCAAAAAATGTGTCATCATCCCCTTTGGGAAAAACCTGGTTCCCATGAATTATCACATCAATGGTAGTCCACTGAACACAGAAGGTGTCATAAGAGATCTGGGAACACAGGTTGACAGCAACCTCTCTTTTGACCACCACATTGCCACTGTGGTTAGAAAGTCCTTCTATGTGGCACATCTCATAACTAAGGGATGTTCTTCATGTCTCACCGCTGCAGTCATCACATTTGGGTTATCCCTGCCAGGGTAGCCCTTGGCCGGCCCAAATACCAGAGGCTTAATATTTCTGCATTGGTTGCTATCGCTTCAGGACTGACGTCAGGTCATCAGTAGTATAAAGTAAGGCAGCCAACACCATTACATCAGTCTTTCTTGCCATGGATCCCGAAGCAGAAGCAGTTCACATGAGTGCCAGTTGGCCGCTACCTGAGTTTCATCTACAGAATTGAAGTTGAAGTCTTCTAAAGCTAAGTACCCCATTGGAGATCCTTTTTTCTTGCACTAATCGATATCAGAAAAAGTTAACAATTGTCTTGCCTGCGTAAAGCAAATACCACACCGAGACTTTCATTCTTACTGTCACTTGTTTAGGCCCAGACTATGACATCCCCCATTGCCACTTCTGTGCTTTGTTCAATGCCAGAACTATCTGTCATCGGGCCCTTACTGTAACTAGATATTTTCGCTTACAGTCCTCCAACTCCGATATGGCCATCTGACAGCAGATCTTCTGAAAAAATGTAAAGATAAAGACAGAGACAGACCACACAGGTCCAGAACTACCAATGAGGCTCCTGTTAAGGTAGTCATCAGTTCTTTGGTCCTCAGTAAGGCGTTTTTACAGCCCCTGATGCCCACTTATGTGGATTTGCAGATCGCTACTGAGACCCTTTCGGAGACTGGTATGCCACAAAACTCTTCTTTGACTAAGGATCCTGTGGTCGTCTCTACCTTGGATGGGTCTGAAGCCACTGAGCAGGCATTGGCTTCTGAGGAAGTCCTTCACACTACCAATTCTAGACACAAACCGTTGTCTTCTTTCGTGACTACTGTTCTTTCAAATACAACAGAGTTTCTTAGGCCCAGGGTACGAGCCACACCCAAGAAACCGATGACCCAACTCAGGCACCTGCTTCCTTCCCTCAGTCTCAAATGCTTAACATGGTGGAAGACCTTATCATGGTGATCAGGGGAAGACAAGCTACCCCCTCCAAAAGGAAGAGAGATCTGTCCCCTGTAGTTTTGTCTGAACAAGTGTCAGATGACTCTGATGCATCTGAATATGAAAACATGCAACCCCTCTCTACTTATGAGGATTCTGATGCAAAGGATTCCATCCCTTCAGCCTCTCCCCCAGAGGATTTTTCCTTTAGGGAAACCCTTCATACCTTAAGGGAGCATTTCCAGTGGGAGAGCCAGGACTACCCTCAGTCTAAAAAGAGACTCAGGGAATTCTTAGATCTTCCACAGCACAGGCCCTTGGCCATCCCCCCAGTCATGGATGTTGTGGAGGATGTTTTCCTGGAATCCAACTGGACTCCTGATACCCTCCTTCCTGCACCCAGAAAACCAGACAGGTACTATAGAGTCCCTGACTCACACAAATTTCTTTTTAAAAATCCTACTGCTGACCCTGAGGTTATTTGTCAAGGGCCTAAAGGGATTAATAAAACCTATACTAAGAATCCCACCCCCTCAGATGGGGATTCCCGAGCACTAGACAGATGAGGTAAAAAAGTATACACCTCATCTGCTCTTGCTATCAGGGCACTAAATTGTCAGTTCCATATGCTAAAATTTTAGCAACATACCCTGGAACTCCTCAAACAAAAAATGTCCTCCTATCCTGCTTGTGCAGAATCTAAAGAGTTCCAAGAGTTAATGTATTCTGCAAGTCAAGTAACTAAACACACTGTGCACTGTGGTTTTGATGCTCTAGAAGCTTCTTGCAGGGGAGCAGTCACCAGATCTGTCATTAGAAGGCATGCATGTCTTAAGGCACAGCCCTTGCCAGACCATGTCAAATCTAAATTGTTGGATGCCCCCTTGCACAAAGACAACTTATTTGGTACTAAGGCAGAAGAGGTCTTAAAAAAGATGGAAGAAAAAGCAAAATCTATGCAGACAGTTAAGGATTTCTTACAGGTCCAGTCACCCAGGTTCAGCAGGCATTGTCCTACCAAGCACTGGTCCTTTCCTGCTCCCACTAAGCCAGTCCAGCCTGGACCCCAGGGAACCAGACCACCCCAGACAGCAGCCACAGGGAATGCAGAGATCTAAGCAGCGGACTACCGCCACTTCAAAACCAGGGAGTTCTAAGCCACCCCCTTATGGTAAGAACTCACAATGACTCACCTCCCCCACCCCCTCCCTCTGCCCACCTTCACTTACCTCTAGGAGGAAAACTCTCCTTTCACGCAAGCACCTGGGCCACCATTACCAGTGACTGCTGGGTTCTCAACATAGTGTCCCAGGGATACAAATTTTCTTTCCACACCTTTCCAACCCCAAAAGGGTTCCTGGATCTACCTCCAAACCAGTAGGCAGAGGCTGAAAAGCAAGTCCTTTCCCTGCTTTCTATGAGGGCATTAGAGCACGTTCCTGCAGAACAGATAGAGCCAGGTTTCTACTCCAGACTTTTTCTGTTGCCCAGAAAAGAGGGTACCTGGTGCCCCATCCTCGATCTATCCATTCTAAACATCTTCCTGGAGATCCCAAAATTCAGAATGCTCACCCTCCAGCAGCTGCTACCCATGCTCTCCAAGGATGCATGGCTAGCCACCCTAGATCTAAAAGAGGCTTACCTCCACATTCCTATCAAGGAATCATGCAGGAAATATGTCTGTTTCAGGGCAGGATCTCAGCACTTTCAGTTCTCTGCACTTCCCTTTGGCTTATCTGCTGCTCCAAGAGTTTTCATAAAATGTGTGGCTCTGGCCATTGCCTTTTGCAGACAAAGGAATATCCAGATTTACCCATACTTAGACATCTGACTAATTCAGGCAGACAGCCAGGAAAAGTTGCTCAAGCACCTGACCTTTGTAAAGTCCCTAGTAACCTCGCTAGGGTACACAATCGATGAAAAGAAATCCAAACAGGTGCTCAACCAAAGGATTATATTCCTGGGAGCAAGCCTGGACACAGCACCCCGGATGGCATTCCTTACACCAGAAAAATTAATTTTCCTCATGGACTTCTTCTCTCAACTAGCCACCAGACCCCAGTTATCTGCAAGGAAGATCCTATAAGCTCTGGGGTTCATGACATTTTGCATACTACTCATTTTATATGCCAGACTGCATATGAGGAAACTTCAGTGGTACCTAAAAAGCCTTTGGTGTCAACACTCTCAAGACCTGGAGATTTTTATACCAATGATTCCATGCCTCAGAAAAGATTTTCTTTGGTGGGCAACAGCATGCTCCCACAACAAGGGATTACCTTTCTCACCCCCCCACCACCCAGACCCTCACCACAAATGCATCAGACTATGCTTGGGGTGCACACCTGGATGGCAGGTGCATACAGGGCCAATGGAGCCCACAACAAATCCCCCTGCACATCAACCAAAAAGAGATGATGGCTGTCCAGCATGCCTAGATAGCTTTTGAGCCCCTTCTCTCTCCAGGGGCTCTCCTGATCAAATCAGACAACACCACTGTGATGTGGTATATCAACAATCAGGGAGAGACTCACTCCTACCCCCAATGCAGGCTGGCCATGACCCTTTGGCACACAGCCTCTGCCATGCAACTATATCTGTTAGCACAATTCCTACCAGGTTCTCTCAACTCTCTGGCAGACCAGTTAAGCAGAAATCTTCTGGACCCACACGAGTGGCAGCTCAACAGAAGAACCTTCACCCTAATAACCCAGAATTGGGGCACCCCAAAGGTCGACCCCTTTGCCTCCCATACCAACCATTAGCTCAACAAATTCTGCACCAGGGAGCATCACTACATGATTTGGAAAGTGGATGTCTTGTCCTTCCCCTGGGTCAATCTATCGGTTTATGCCTTTCCTCCACTGCCTCTCATCCCCAGGGCACTGCTCAAAATAAAGGAGGAAAAATCAAGGACAATTCTTATAGCTCCAGACTGGTCTTGCCAGCACTGGTACCCCTTGCTGCGCAGCCTGTCCCCACTGCCACCATGGCACCTTCATCAGATTCCAAACCTCCTGTCCCAGGGGGAAGGGGAATTCATGCATCCCCAATTGCAGACACTTGGTTTGGCAGCTTGGCTTATTTCCTAACCCCAATCAATCTGCCATCCTCAGCAAACAGGTTCTAGATGTTATACGTGAGGCCAGATGCCCTAGCACTAGAATGCCTTATGCTAACAAATGGAAAAGGTTCTGCACCTGGATTCAGGCTAAGGGAGCCAATACGGCACAGCCCTCCCTCCCTCCCTCTCATCCTGGATTACTTAGCTGACCTACTGCACAGTGGCCTCTCTTTCTCCTCTATAAAAATTCATGCATCTGTTATCTCTGCTCATTTCCCTACTGAGCAGCCCCTTTTCTCACAGCCTTTGATCAAACAGTTCCTAAGAGGGTCTAGCAACTTGAAGACACCCAGAAGAGCACCAACCTCAGCTTAGGACCTTAACTTTGTGTTGGAAAAGCTCACCCTGCCCCCTGTCAAACCAGTTTCTTCTGCAGAGCTAAAATTTCTCTCCTGGAAGACAGCTTTCCTTCTGGCCATCACTTCAGCCAGAAGAGTCTCTGAGCTGCAAGCGCTCATGGCTGTGGAACCCTTCATCATCTTCCATCCTGACAGGGTATCCCTCAGAACTAACCCATCCTTCATGCCCAAGGTGGTGTCCAGTGGGGCTCTCAACCAATCCATTCATTTGCCCAGCTTTTTTCCTAATCCCCAGAACAAGGGGGAAAGGATCCTGCACTCTCTAGATGTGCACAGACAGCTCAGATTCTACATAGACAGAACTAAAACCTTCAGAAAGTCTGATCAATTGCTGGTTAGCTTTGCTACAGGGGCATAAGGCAAATCCATCTCTAAACAAACCATTTCCAAATGGATAGCACACTGCATCCATTTCTGTTACAAACAACATGGAAAGCCTCCCCCCAAGGGAGTCAGACTCACTCCACCAGAACAGTGTCCACCTCTGCAGCTTTCCTCAGAGGAGTCCCTACCAGGTACCTACTGGAGGCTGCCACCTGGACATCTGTTCATACTTTTACCAAACATTACCACCTGCCTCTCTTCTCCAAATCCAAGGTGGGGTTTGCCTCTGCAGTCTTGCATGGCATCCTATCCAGCCCCAAATTTCCTTGACTGCCTCCACCCATTTCCTCAACTTTGGGAATCAACCCAAATGTGATGACTGCAACAGTGAAACATGAAGAACATAGTACAGTTGTGTACACTTACCATAAATGTAGATGTTCAAGTGTATTCACTGTTGCAGTCCTGGTTTCCCTCCCTCCATCCCCCTTTTTCTTCTCTATACTTACAAGGGACATATTGGTATTTACTTTCTACTGGTGGGGTTCTTCCACCAGAACCTGGCTCCTATTTGGGGGCTCCTGACAGGTTAGAGCAAGAAAAACTGATGTAATGGCATTGGCTGCCTTACTTTATACTACTGATGACCTGATGTCAGTCCTGAAATACTAAACCTCTGGTATTCGGGATGACCAAGGGCTACCCCGGCAGGGATAACACAAATGTGATGACTGCAACAGTGAATACACTCAAACATCTACATTTATGGAAAGTGTACACAACTGTAGGTTTTGCATCCAGGAAGAAAGATGTCATTGTCTCCATCTACTCTTTCCTCATTAGGCCAATCGAGTACAATGCCCCATTTGGCATGTACCTCACTAGAGACCTACAACAACTGGAGAGGCCGCAAAAATACCTCACAAAGATGATCTTAGGCTTTAAACACTTGTCCTATATGGACAGACTCAAAAAACTCCAACTGTTCTCTGTCACATATCGTCTACTTAGAGGCGATCTCTGCTTGACTTACAAAGCCATGACTGACCCACCTCTGTTAGAAATGCTACATCTAAAGAAATCCCAATCCTTCCACACTACATGGTCCAAAGACCTCAACCTCATTACCACAATCAACAGAACAAGCTGGAGGGACAGGTTCATAACCCAGAGACTGCCCATGCTATGGAATAGACTTCCCATAATTGTCAAGCAGAGCACCTCACTGGCCCTTTTCAGGAGAAATCTTGATGAGTGGATGGGAAATAGAAAATTCACCCCGGGGATCATTCCAGTGGCTCCACTTGACAGAGGCCCTGGGAACTAAGGTCGGGTGGCATGATGCCAGGGTAAGCCTATGGGCTAGGCTTATAAAGACTCCAGGGCCATTAGCCTAGTACACACCTATAAACCTATGTTGCCATAGAAATATTTCCCAGACAAAAGAGTAGGTTTGAAGTCAGCAAAAGGATTAAAGAGAGTCTGGAATGGAACATATATAGGGAGGTGGGTAAGAAAAAAGGAAAGGTCAGGTACTTTTCATATTTCATCATTAGAATATCTTAATTACAGGAACTGAACTTACAGACAAATTCCTCTTAAACCATTGAAAGATGGAGGGGGAGATCTGGTACATAAAGTCATAAATGAAGATGTTGCTGATTAAATAGTTGATTTCAAGTCTGACTTATCGGAAAAGTAAAAAAAAATCTGAGTAAAGTACTCCACCTCCTCCAACCCCCCCCCCATCTTGGAGTGGACTTCACTCTCCACTTCCTCTTACTTATACATAGTAATAGTGATATTGGAAAGCATGTAGGAAAATGCATACCTCTCCACAGGACTTTGTGATCTCAATGTTTAACTGAATGGATGGCTTTCATATCATCAGGTTTTTGAGCTCATGTATTTATTTCATGAGGTATTCATTAATGACCATGCAAGAGTGAAATGGAATTGGACATCTTGTTGTGTTGTGTATTTCAGCTTTTCCCAGTTAGGGGTCACTACAGCGGAACTCCGGTCTGCTAATGATTGGCAGTTGACTTTTACGTGCCGAGTTGCCAGCACTGATGCACAACCTTCAACGGAGGTACGCCCATTCATGCATGTCTCCACGCAGAAGACGCTCTAACTAAGAGTCAAACCACACAGCGTCTTACTGTGAGGCGACAACGCTACCGCAGCACCACCACCTGTTCTCTGAAAAAGCAAGGAATGTAATTTTGGACATGGATGATCCCCATTATCCAAGTAGTAGAATTTTGCTTCACCAAACAAATTTCATGCTATAAAAATGGGACTTTATAAGAGAAGGAATCTTTATGAATTTGGTGTTTTGTCATGTTTTCTTTCCTGCCACAAGTTTTTAATTGTTGATATGAGATGTGGAGATTTCATTTTGCATGCACATTTGCAGTAGTTATGAAGTTAGTTCAAATATCACCAATGAGCCTGAAAGGGCAAAATAAAGTAAGTGTATGTGTACTTTGCTTCTGACATCTTCAAAAATTCTATTTCAGCTGGAAACTCAGAAAACACTTTTTTTTGTCTTGAAGAGATAATGCAAGATGTTATTATGAACTGTGCTGCTACCTTGATGTAATTACTGACCTTTTGCGCCCATTGATTTTTCACAACCATTTGTTCTAACCATGACAGAAGTAAAATGATTTTGCATTTTTTTATTTGTATGTTAAGACTGAGCCCTTCTTAAAGTTCTCCAGGGGGCAAGCAGTTTGGTTTTGCACTGAGTGCAAAATGTTTTTAAGGTGTTTGATGAATTCTTCAGTATGAACCCATTGATTGGCACAGCCTGAATTTGCATAGTGTCTGGCTTCAAAACAAGCAACGTCTCTTCATCTGTTTCCCTTGAAAGCTTATAATTGAACCTACAGGGATTTTCCTGACCGCATACTTATTATTTTTACCTGATCATGCCACAGAATATTTGTCCATCTCATAAAAAATGCCTTTTGTAAAAAAATAAAAAAAAAACATTGTGAAACATCATGCAATAAAGTCCCCAATATTACTGCTACAACTTGTCTGTTTTAGAAAAGGCATTGTAACATAAATGTTTGCTTTCATGCTGAACAGAACTGTCTATGGGGACCTTATCCATGTTTTCTTAAAACTGTCTGTAACTGGTGATACTAGATTAGGAAACTATGAATGGTAGCTAAAGAAATTAACAGAAATATACAAGCTGCAGATTGGGTTTTAATTGTCATTATGCATTTTTTTAACATATTTATGTTTTTGCAATACATCTGTCTTTGTTCCAGCCTTTGTTTACCACAAGCAACTTCTCCAATCACACCATGTTCATTCCCTGCACCAGCTCATCTTTAAAATTATCCACATAATCTGCTGATCGTGATCTCTGAAAGGGAGATGATTAACAACATGCTGGGGATAGGTCTTTAGAAAAGGGCAGTGGTTGAGCTTTTATCATATTTTCTGTAAGGCTAGGAGTTTTTTGTGTACCCCAAATACAAAGACAAGTGCACATCAGTGAGCAAAGCATTCAATGTGGTCATTTTTTGCACTTCGCAACGGATGCTACAGCCACGTAGTAGTACCTTTCTGTATGCCTTTGCCCTGGTCTTTCATTTCCTTTTTCTGATTCCAAGGCTGTCCCTTGACCTTCACTGGCAGATGCTCTTGTAACTAGGGAACAACTACTATTTCTCCCATTGGAAAATTTAGATGCACACAGACACACACACACACGCACACACACACACACACACACACACACACACACACACACACACACACACACACACACACACACACATATATATATATATATATTTTTTTTTTTTTGTATTGACCATTTCAACACTTGCAATGGTATTATCAGTCAAAACAATAAAATATTTTCTTTTTATGTTGTTACCACATGTTGTTCAAAAATAATACATGCAGAAATACACTTCTTATGACAATATTTAACATAAAATTCTTCTTTGCATGTACCTACCACAGCCTTTAAATTTCAGCACCATAATATCAGTTCACATTTTTGTTTTCCCCAACCCCAATCCTCCTTTAGTACAGACTGCTACCCATTTTTTACAATATCTCCCGACAGTGCATATTCTGTAGTGAAACTTAAGACATAACTTGCGGCACCCACTCTGCCCCCCTGAAAATGATATAATCCATTTATAGACATTATAAATATCATCATCTAAAATACCTGTCTAATACTCACCTTTTATCTCCCTGGACTTTATGTTCTCAAAGTTATTGAACTTCACCATTTCTTCTCTCCAGGTTATCATTCCCTACCAGCCTTTGGCTATAACACTACTTTCTGTTCTCCCAGATACACTAAATGCACTTTCTCTTGCTATCTTTACCCACCCTCCTTTTCACCTAACCCCAAAAGTATGACTGCCCAACATTTTGAATCACTTCTCATGCACTATTTACCATTACTTTTTGCAACTATTCCATAAATGTTTAACTGCCTGCCACTCCCAAAATATATGGAAATTTTCCTGGTATTTCCCACCTCCTCTTTAATTTCTCCATCCCTTGGACATGTTAAATATCAGCTAGCCTTGCATATGGCTGTCCACATTTATGTTCTAGGTGCAAATCCCTTTCTTGATGAGTACTGATTTTTTATCACTTCCTCCTGAATTGATTGAATTGTACCGACCCTTACTAACCAAGCCTTAGCAGGCAATTTCAGTTGCATAAACTGTAACCATTCCACTGCCTTCAGGCCGAATCTTTCCATCCCTTCCTAACAGCTGATAAATCTCCACCTGTATGCTTTCTCCACCACCACTCTATACACTAAAACATCTACCTTGTTCAACCCCATGTCCACCGATTCAGAGTTTTGACTTGTATTTTACCATTGGCATTATTCCGTACACTCATTAATTTGTACCCTGTAGATGTCCAGCCTAAACATCCATCTAATTTGCATAACTCCAGAATAATTTTTAACTTAAAAAGTTCCTTCTCCTTTTCACATTTCTGACCTTCCTGAGCTCCTAAGACAAATGCTAATATCACGCTACTGCAGATACATCTGCAGTCAAGCATTTCCCATCTTACTGTCTTTTACCCAGTCTTAATCTTTGTTGTGCTGTTCTACTCAACTTATTATTCCATACATACCTATCACAACTCCTCTGTATCTTCTTTGTACCATCAGAAGTATCATCTGTATCACATTTATTCATCCCACTTCATCCCACTTCTTCTTCTTCTTCTTTCGGCTTTTCCTGGTTAGGGGTGGCCACAGCAGATCACCTATCCGCTCATGATTGGCAGTGGAGTTTTACAGTGTCAAGTTGCCAGCCCGACACCCAACCTTCCACTGAAGGCACACACATGCACACACTCACACCTAGGGCCAATTTAGAGTATCCAATCCACCTACAGCATGTCTTTGGGATGTGGGAGGAAACCGGAGCACCCGGAGGAAACCCACGCGAGCACAGGGAGGACATGCAGACTCCGCACAGAAGGCACCCCAGCCGAGGATCAAACCAGAGAACCACTTGCTGAGAGGCAGCAACGCTAACTGCTGCACCACCGCATCATCCCACTAACAAGCCTTTATCTTGGGCCATCACCTCACTATTATTTTCATGTACGATCTGACCTAAAGTCCTTCAGGGTCGTATACCCAGATGCTTAATCCCCCCCTCTGTATTCTTTATATTAATCACTGCTACAGTAGCCTTAGCTATATGGGTTATATCCTGCCAAGGATTTAACAGCCAGCCAGCTTCCAAAGCTTCAGGCCACCTTACACACATCTAAACTGTCACTCAGCCTGAGCTGAGCTGATTAACAGACAAGTCTGGCCAAGAAGCCCTTCTGAGCTTTACTGCTGCCAAAGAGTACACTCCTCTGAGGCATTTGAAGATGCTTTCCTTAGCCAGGCAGATAAGTTCCCTTTGGGGGGGGACTTCCATTTTCTTAAATTTATTATAGTTCTATTACTTTCCTCTTCAGGAAAAGTTATTTTAAAGATTGGCATGGAGTGCTTTAACAGACTTACCAAGACTGTTTTTTTTTTAAATGGAGCATTTGTTTTTTTCTGTCAGTTTAAAAGTAGACTAAACTAACTGAAAACATGTTTTCTGTGGAGAAACAATGTTTATTTTTTAAGTTGTGGGACTGCTATAGCGTTTTAAAGTGTCTTTTACTGTTTTTTTCTGTCAAAAAAGAAACTTTTGTGTACTGGAAGTTTTACTGACATTTGCAACTTGTCTTCCCAGGAAAGATGCACCATTTTCGTCTTGACCATAGAACAGACTGCTGGTCCCATTGTCGGTCCTTCTTTCAGCCACAAAACAAAAAAGCTAAGGAAACAGCCTTTGCCACCACAGCAAGGTGGGTGAGTCTCCTGTGGCCATTTGTTGTACCTCAGACCACTCATTTTTTACTCTGAATCCCTCTGGTGTAGCACCTACAGCTACTGTGAACTGAGGGTTAGCCACCTCCTCTGCAGCTGTTGGAATTCTCTCAGTCAGCAAGGAAGAGCCTATCTTGTTGATCCTGTGACAAGAACAGGGAAGGTTTCCTGCTTATCTCTGGGGAAGCAGCAGCTGCCATTAGTAACATGGCTGATCATGTTATTCTTGTCAAAAAGAAACAGAAAACCAAGCATGTATCTGCTTATCCTCAAATTTCTTTGGGTAGGAGACTCGGAGTACTTTACTGGGAGTGGCTTAGGATTTAAATCAGGCTATTGATTCTTCTTGTAAAGTAGTTTGTGGTAAAAGAAAGGGGGATTCCTCTTTTCCTGAAGAGTTGCGAGATTCTGAATTTGAACAGGAAGATGATTTTATCCTCAGATTTCTGATTCAGACTCAGAGGAGAGCTCAGTTTCTGATTATCCCTGTGGGAGTTTCTCTTTCTGTGAGGATATTGCTACAGTGTCCCAGTCCTTTCAGTAGGAAACCACTGAGATTTCTCAGTCCTTCAGAAAATACTGAGTTGTTCAAGAAAAATTGTTTACTTTAGAGGAAGTGTGTCTTATTACATGTTTCTTATCATTCCTGATAGTCAGTCAGCTGTCTCTAAAAACACAGTCTTTTAATTTTTTATACACCATTCCCATACCTGACCCAGAGACTGTAGCCCTGGTTGACTCCACTGCTGCTAAACACTTAGTTAATTCAAATCCTACTCTTTCTAATAAGGATGGAAACATTATTGATGGGTATGGAGGAAAAGGTATATACTTCTGCAGCTTTGATTTTCAGAATTTTAATTTGTCAGGTTCATATGTTAAAAAGTTTGTTCTGACAAATTGTGAAAGTATGAGGAATGTTTTATCTATAGTTTCTTCTTGTGAAGAAAAACCTGCTTTAGATAACTTTCTTTTATTGCACAGATAACTACTCATTGTATACAATTTTGATACTTCTTACAGGGCTGTGGCCAGAGGTACTGTTTTAAGTTGGTATGCTTGGCTGCTTTCTCAGAACCTCCCAGAAGATGTAAAAAAATTATATTTTAAATTCCCTGTTGGACAGAGATTTGATGTTTGCCCCTCTACTGCAGAGGGTGGGGATAAAAAAAAAGTGTGATGAAAGGTAAAATGATCCCGAGAATCTGTAAGATTTTTCATCCCTCCTTTTCCAAATTGTCCAAGGGGATTTTCTTTCTCCTCATCCAATTTTAGCAAAAAACAGAGCATGAAATGTCCTTCCATATCACTGTTGCAGTATTCTTCACCTAATGTATCTCCTGCCAAGGATAGCGCAATGTCTGGCCAGTATAGCCTTCAGCTCTTATAGACACTGTACATCACACATATGCTTTCTGCACACCATGTAAGGCATAAAGGTGAAGTGCAGACGTAAACACTTAGAACTTCTTTGCCACCAGTCAGAACTCCATTATTGTACATCAGTCTGAATGCCCTTCTGCTGTGCTGGTTACTAAGCCGTATTTCAGAAAAGTGCCCCAATGGCGTTTCTTCTCTTATGTTTTACTATTGTCTGGTATTGTGTTTATGTCATCCAGAAAGAGAAAATGTCAATGGGTGAGGCACATTCCTCATAAAGACCATCATTATCATTGTCTTTTTTAATTGTGTGCTTCCCACGATCATTAGCAGGCTTCTGTCTGCCACATGTTTGTGCCTAAGACCCTACATAGTCACCTTTCCTCTTTGTACATATTTTGTGAGAGTTAAGGACTTAAGCTGTTGGCTCAGGGTGCTATGGCAGAATCCTCATGTCCCAAGGGCTAGCAGTCTGCCAAGAAGGAGCCCTGATCTGGTTGCTGCCCAGTCTCCAGCAGGCATCTTTCCAGAGGCTAGTGAAAGCCCTGAGGACTGTCTGATGCTTTTTTGGATTTCTCTGCAGTGACCCTGTCAAAGGCTGGCACAGATTCAAATTCTTGTGAATCCTAGGAGGCTTTTCAAATGTTTGCACCTGACTCTGAGGGGAAACCGTGGCTGATAATATCTGAGGCATAGCTCTCAATGTCTTTGCACAAGAAATCTGGACAAAGTCGAAAATAATGGTGGGACAAAGGCTCAAAAATAGGGACATATTTTAAATATTACCCTTATAGACTTAGAAAGTTGCTAGAATAATAGATTTTGTGCTATAATGCATTTTCTGAAGGATATGAAGTCTGTAACTTAAATGTCTGTCATTATGTAGTGATTTAAATCCTAAAAGATTTGCCAGACAACCATAAATTTTCTGATGAGTGGACCAAAATATTAGGCAAAAGTCTGGACATTTTGCAAAAATCTGGACAGTTGAGAGGTGTGAAGGGATCAAGGGGGATGTCTGAGATTTAAGTGAGGGAGGAAATTCGTACAACCATTATTGAATTGTATCAAGGGTCTGACTCTCTAAAGTTTTTTTGAGCAGACATCTCGCAGAAAAAAAAAAGAAGATAAGCATATTCCCCATGTTGTTAAGGATCCCTAGTGTGAATGCCAGGATTTCACTGAGGGTTTGTTTAATTCTTTAATGGTCTTGAATCCTCCTCAAGGGGTATCTGTCCCTACTCTTCCCTGGTCTTCTATTCCTGTTAAGAGGCCTAGGGAATTTAATTCCTCAGTTGAGGATTTGGATTCTGAGGAAGACTTTCTGGCTTACTCTTCCCAAATTCCTTCTCTCTGGACTACATTTCAGAGGAAGAGGATTCCCTGAGTCCAGATTCCCCTGTGGAGGAGTTGTCCTTAGGGGATACTATTGCCTGCATGATGGATTATTTTAAATGGGACTGTCTGGCCCTTTTTTCTCAAATTTCTAAGATGGTATCTGGACTTCCTGATTCAGAAGGGAAGGCTTATGCCCTCTCCTAGTTAGGATCCACTTCTCATGTTGCCTATCACTCAGTAAAATGCAGCTGTGATGTAGCTGATGCCTCTTCCAGGTTTGCTGCCTTAGTTCAGTGATGAGGCGTTATTTCTGGGTAAGTCTTCAGGCTTTGCCAAACTTTTAAATGCTCCTGTGGATAACAAAAGTCTTTTTGGAACTGCTGCTGCAGACTTATTTAAGTCTCTTCAGGATAAGGATAAGGCCTTGCAAGAACATAAGCACATTTTTGTTTCCCCTATTCCCACGTTTCAGAAGAACTATCCTTCCAAGTCTGCCTTTGTTCATAGAAAAACTTGGCTCCCTCGTAAGGGTAAAAAGGGTTCTAGACATTGTTCCTCCTGATAAGTGTACTCAGACTCCTTCACAGAAACCTTTTTTTCAGGATAAGCCTGGTTCTATTTGATGTTTGGCCTTCTCTTACCCTTGGCCAAGTTCCCTTGTCTCTCTGCCTTTCCTTATATCTTTCAAATTGGCATCAAATCACCTCAGGTTCTTAGATTCTGTCGATTATCAGTCAGGGATATTTCATGCTTTGGAAATACTTTCTTCCCTTTCCAGGCATTCCACAATCTCCTTGGGAACAACTTCCTCATTTCTCAGAGGTCCTGCAATCTCTTTTGGATTAGGGCACAATTCAGTCCATTACCCCCACACAGCTGTGGAAGGGGTTTTACTACATGATGTTTTTAGTTCCCCAGAAGGATGGTGCATGGAGACCAATTTTGGACATTTTCTGCTCTGGGCTTTTCTCAAGTTACCTTCTTTTTGGATGTTGTCTCTTCAGACATTGTTTCCCCTTCTGCTTCCAAAGGCCTTTCTGGTGTCTCTGGATCTCAAGGATACATACCTTCACATCCTCATTCATCGTCTTTTCAGAAAAATTTCTCTGTCTCTTTCTTATATTTTCAGTTCACTGCTTTTGTGTAAGTTGAACTTACCATAAGAGTAGATGTTCAGATGATCACTACTGCAGTAGCCACTTTCTCCTTTCATCCCTCTTACTTTTTGCTGTGTTTTTTAACCCAGAGTGTGGGCATTTACTTTTTGCTATTCCTGGCATCGTCCTGTCAGGGCTCAGCCTCTTTGCTAGCATGAAAGCTCTGAAGGGCTTTGTGCTCAAACTTGTCTTTTAGTCAATTCAGCTTAGGCTGGCTGATAGTTTGGACATGTGGGAGGTACTCTGATACTTTGGAAGCTGTCTGGCAGTTATATCCTTGGCAGGATATAACCCATATAGGTAAGGTTACTACAGCAGTGATTATTCAAGTATCTACTGTTATGGTAAGTTCGACTTACACAACTGTACTTTCATTCCTATCAACTCCTCTTTTATTTTACCCTTCCCGAATCCACTTCTTACTTACACAGTCTTCTTCCAATTATTTTCAAGTGTTGAATTCATTCTTAATTCTTCAAATTTCCCCAGACTTCTTCTAACATTAGATACAGCCTATTTGCCCACATGCAATCATCCACAAACAATATAAAGATTTTCTATTTACATGATATCCTTTCCAAGCACTCTAGCACACAATACCTGTATCACTAAAACAAATCAATTAGTAGAAAAAGGGCATCCTTGCCTTTCCTCCCTAAGTTTACTGACCTTGTTAATTAACCATTCACTAACAACTTCACCTCACGGTACTTATACAGTGTTTTGATCCATTCCCATGAACCCTGTCCTCATGTATATCTGTTCTAAAATTCAAAATAGAAATCTCCAGTCAACAGTGTCTAATGCTTTACAAATATCAAAAAGACAATCTCTACCTGGTCCCAACATTCTTGTGTACCCTGAGTAATAACATTCTTAGACTGCCACCAACTCTTTCATTGTCCTTTTCTTAAACTCTATTGCTCCCCTATCCCTATTAGTCTAGGGGTAATTCCTTCTATTCTCTTGACAAGGATTGAAGCTAAAATTATGACATCCATGTTAATATGGGAGCTAGGCCTGTACCTTCCAGGTTCAAGCTTTTCCTGTTCTCCATTCAGTAACAACAGTATTCTGGCTCTAGTAAAAGAAGCTGGAAGCATTCAGTTCAGTATTACATAACTCACAAAAAGATCATTTTTCCCATCTCCTATAGAAACATCCAGATAGCCCATGTTCTCCTGGAGTCTTCCTCACCTTCAAATACATTCATATGCCCTCCACTTGCAACAACTGTATTTCCTTTTTCAAGTCTAACTCTCTCTTCTCCTCTAACTTTTCCTTCTGCCCAGTGCATTGACGTACAACTCACTCCTTCCTCCTTATCTTTTCATCATTCTCTATCATTATATATTTTATTATACAAGTTGCACATTACCAGCTTGATACCTTACGTGTGCTGTCTCTCAACACTGTCTTCTCCTTCAGCCATTTTAAACTCTGTCTCTGTTTTCTCTCTTGTAGCTTGCATGCCAAGAACCTTAGTGATTTCTCCCCATATACCCACCAGAACTCCATTGTATCTACTAGTCCCTTCTCTACTACTAGTGTAATTTCTCTCTCCAGTATTTGAGTCTTTACATTTTCATCCATCAAGTATTTCTTACCACCCAATTTCTCTTCTCTGTCATCCATCTCCAGGAGCATAGCAAAGGTGGGGCCAACTGGGAAGCCACCTCAGGTGCAAGGTGTCAGCAGATCTGTGTTGTTTTTCCCAGTTTTTGGCTCTTCCCATAAATGTGAGGCTAGGCAGTAGAGCAGACGGGCATTAGGATCTGATGGAAAAGGGGCCAGGCCTTTTTTCTTTTTTTGCTATCATGCAGAGCATGAGGGTATACTGGATTAGGACCTAGCACTGCTACTCCTAGGAGGGAGTGCCAAATCAGAGAAAGGGCCTCTTTGTTTTTGTTTTGAGGGCAATCAGATCAGGGAGTAGAATCAGGTGCCAAATGAGCCAGCTAAAGCACTGTCTTTTTCTGAAGGCTCTTCCATTGAGATTTCAACTATCTCACCTCAGTACATGCCTGCCTTCATCAAAATCCCTCCCAATAATTTGCCTCATATACAGTACCTGGTACTGTCACTTTGACAAAGAAAACTGTTTATAGAAAAATAAAATAAAATGTTTTCTGTTTCAGTAGATGATGACTGTAACATATTAGCAAAACATCATCCACATACATTAAGTATGTAATTGTTTCTGCATGCCAAGGAAAGTTTAAATAGGTCAGACCTATGTTGAACTTATGTAAAGAAATAACCACACTCTGATCAAGTGGCTAAGTTACCAAATGCTTGCTGCCTTGGTGCATCCAATGAGGTATACATTTGACAAAAATCTGTCAAGCAAATAGTCCAACTTCAGGTCAAAGTATGCAATAAGTGATCAGTTTACAGACTTTGTTTAGCAGAAACAAATGGTTTCCCATTGTTTCTTTCTTTTTGGCTTAATGAACAGTCCACATTCCTCCAATAATCTGTTAATGATACACTTCACAGCACACTTTTAAAAATAAATTAAGCTGCAATAAAATAGACTTTTCAAACCTCTATATGTAACCCAGTAAATATCTTGAGTACTGTCCAGGGAACTGCATTGCCTTGAACAGTATAAGTCTACCATTTTTAATACAAAAATATAACTTATTTAGCATTCCCCTACTTCTTACACTGACGTTGATCAAGTTAACAGCAAGTTGCCAGGATAATAGTAGCATTCACTTATTAATATCCATCATCCCAATAAATATTTTATCACAGTTTGTGGAATGTAAATATATTAAACATGCAGAATTGAGATTTGGTTTACATATATGGTATAGAGTGAATGATCCTACTCTGCGAAAGGGACTCATGCAAAGAGAGCTAAACACTAGCCAAAATGTACAACTAATTTGTGAATGCAGCTAAATTAGTAATTCTTGCAAACCTTATATGGCAAGCTGCTTGTCATCAGCCTGTCTAGGATTGCTTTCCCCTGAGGTGTTTGACCTGAAGCATGTTGTTATAGTAACAGTATTTAAAAGTACACATGAAAAATGTTTGCATGCACCTTCCATTGCAAAATAAAAATCTACTTTGAAAGTGGCTTTCTTTCAAAACAACAGAAAAGGCTTAGCTCTAGCCAGAAACCATAATATTACATTAAACTGTAATTGTAGCCTTAATAGAATCACTAAAGAGCTCTCTTATCAATTTGATAAAGAACCAAACTGCAAGCCATTGAACTAAATTGCTTAATGTCTTTATATCCTGTGGAGGACATCCTACCGACCTTCTGATCTTGCCTAGTACTGCTTCCCTTGAGATCTGTGGCCCTAATCAGGTTATTAAACCAACAATATTTGCCGTGCATGTAGAATTGTTTCCATGCATCTAACAATATATATATATATATATATATATATATATATATATATATATATATATATATATATATATATATATATGGTTCTACCTCACATAAATGAAACCCCAAAACACCGACAACGCAATCACCGAAACCACATAACCGACAGTACAAAAACACGAAATCCCACATGCCCGACAACGAAATAACCGACGGTACACAAACACAAAACCTCATACACTACACACACCACAAACAACAAACAAAACACATTCCCGTCCAAAACCACATACACAACACAAGCACACCAAAATCCCTACAAACCCACACTAAACCTCACATACACAACTACCTACAACCCTAACCCAAACCCTAACCCTAAGGTCTGTCACTACCGACACTTACCTGGCCCCTAACCCTAACTCACTTATCCCGCCCTAACCCAAACACAATCATAACCGCACACTTACCTGACCGCTCCCTAACCCTAACTCACTTATCCCGCCCCTAACCCAAACACAATCACTACCGCACACTTACCTGACCCGCTCCCTAACCCTAACTCACTTAACCCACCCCTATCCCCACAGACCGTCAATATCCACACTTACCTTACTCGCACCCTAACATCCGTCACTACCGCATACTTACACAGCCTTTTCCCATGTCGGCATCCTCGGCGTCGGGGCTTTCATCCGTCGGGTCGGTCTTCTGCACTGTCAATCTTCTGGGTCCTGTCGCGTCGGTCTTCTGAGCTGTTGATCTTCTGGGGCTCGCGATTTCCGTGTCGATGTTCCGGCGTGTCGTTTAAGTGAGGTAGAACCATATATATATATATATATATATATATATATATATATATATATAGATCTACGTCTAATACTCGAATGGCCATATCATCGAATTTTATTTTCACAAGGTGAAAATGAAATACCCAAACAGCAAATTTTTCCCAGTTCAAGTAAATACTTGCCCAAACATCAAAGAAACATACACCAGAGTAAAGAAACCCCATCTAGGTGGGGGGCGACTATGTCCCTACAACCCCCCTAACTACACTAACCCCAGGATTGTACTACAGTGTAGAAAAGGACATGTTGAGCAAGTGTTTACTTGCCCTAGGAAAAATTTGCCTTTCGGGTATTTCATTTTCATGATTTTCGTCTTGCGAAAATGAAATTTGATGATATGGCCATTCGAGTATTTGAAGGAGATATATATATATATATATATATATATATATATATATACACACACACACACACACACACATACGTATTTCTGCTCAGAAAGTGACATTCTTACAAAACAACAAAAAGTCTAGGTTCTGGTCAGGAACTAATTTAAATAGAGGAGAGCTCTTATATTGAATGCTAATCTGTCAAATAATCTGACTGCAAGCCATATTGTGTATCTTCAGGTTAATAAACAGACTTGGAAATAAACATTTCGCAAATCACCACAACAGTAAGAGTGGAAGACATTTTAATGCTTTCACATACCTGGTAGTATAAACACTTCTAATACTGACATATTGAACACTGGCCATGCTGCCTAACTGACTTTTTGTAACAACTTTAACATAATACCTAAGATGTACACTTACAGGAAACAGTTTGCTTCATAAACTGATTACCCGCCATTATAACAGAGATTAAAGAATGGACAACCTGTACATCCCCACTGTGAGTGGAGAATAAACATTCTCAAGCAGGGTGTTAATGTACAGGTAATCCCTGCTGAAAAACGAGTCTGACGCTTCATGGCAACATATTAAGCTGCCATGGAGCTTCGACTGAAAGAAGTCTAACTGCTGGTATTATTTTATGCTCAGTAAGCAGTGCTTTTGCTGTTTAGCAAGTGTAAACATAAAAAGAAAGAAAAGTGTGTGCTTGTCTGTGTTTATGTTTCTGTCTGATTGTGTGAGTGTATGTGTGTATGAAAATGGAAGTGTGTGTGTGTGTGTGTGTGTGTGTGTGTGTGTGTGTGTGTGTGTGTGTGTGTGTGTGGAGTGAGAGAGATTGAGCAGTGGTTGTAGCAGCAGTTAAGAGCTTTGCATACCTCTCAACCTCTTAGCTCAGAATAAAGCCTAAAATAAAGGGGGAACAACAGCTCTAAAATAGGAACAAATATTGCTCTTATAAAATTACAAAGTTGTTTGAATAACAGGATTTGTGTTAGCATGCATTTTTGAAACACAAGTGTATTTCTGTGTTTGTATGTATGAAAGAGAGAGTTAAATCGATCAACCTTTGGCAGCAGCATTTAAGAGGTTTGCATACCTCTCAGCCTCTTAGCTGAAGAAATCTGGATAAAGCCTAAGATAAAGGGAGGAACAAAGGCTCAAAATCGGATCAGATTTTAAATATGGCTCTAATAAAATTACAAAGTTGCTTGAATAACAGGATTTGTGTTAGCATGAATTTTCTGAAGGATAAAAAGTCTGAAACTCGAATGTATGTCATTATTTAGTGACTTCAGTCCCTAATGACAAGCAACAAACTAATAAGGCACCAAAAATGGAGTAAATATCTGGATATTGTTTTTGAAAATGCTATGTTTTGGATGTAAAATACTTCCACCAACACCATTTACATACACTACAGCAAATTTGAAACCTTAGGCAGAGGAACTATTTTACATCAAAAGTATATAAAAATGATATAGTAATAAAAATAAATAAATAAATAAGTAAAACACTACAATTTTACTGACAGACCATTCTCTAAGTGCAGTGATTTCTCCAGGGTGTGTGTTACTGTGTAAATAATGCCCACCCAGTGGTGTAGAGGCCCAACGCTGCCTGGGTGGGCCTTATTTACACATTAACACATAACCTGTTGGGCGTTATTGCTTGCATATTACCCCTATTTGTCTTACAGGGTAAATTGCTAGCTAGCAGTGGTTGTAGCAGCAGTTAAGAGGTTTGCATACCTCTCGACCTCTTAGTTCAAGATAAAGCCTAAAATAAAGGGGGAACTACAGCTCCAAAATTGGAACAAATATTGCTCTTATAAAATTATAACGTTGCTTGAATACCAGATTTGTGTTAGCATGCATTTTCTGAAACACAAGTGTATTTCTGTGTTTGTGTGTATGAGTGAGAGAGAGAGAGAGAGAGAGAAAGAGAGTTAAATCAATCTTTGGCAGCAGCATTTAAGAGGTTTGCATACCTCTCAGCCTCTTAGCTGAAGAAATCTGGATAAAGCCTAAGATAAAGGGGGAACAAAGGCTCAAAATCTGATCAGATTTTAAATATGGCTTTTATAAAATTACAAAGTTGTTTGAATAACAGGATTTGTGTTAGCATGAATTTTCTGTAGGATAGAAAGTCTGAAACAAATGTATGTTATTACTTAGTGATTTCAGTCTCTAATGACTGGCAACAAAATACACATTTTAGGAATAAGGCACTAAAAATGAAGTAAATATCTGGATATTTTTTTTTTGAAAATGCTATTTTTTTGAATGTAGAATACTTCCTCCAACACCATTTATGTATACTACAGCAAGTTTGAATCATTAGGCAGAGGAACTATTTTACATCAAAAGTATATAAAAATAATATAGTAATAAAAATAAATAAATAAGTAAAACACAACAATTTTACTGACAGCCCATTCTCTAAGTACAATGATGTTCTCCATAATGCCCACCCAGTGGTGTAGAGGCCCATCGCTGCCTGGGTGGGCATTATTTACATGGTAACAAATAACTTGTTGGGCATTATTGCTTGTGTATTACCCCTATTTGTCTTGCAGGGTAAATTGCTAACTACCAGTTGTTATCAGATTCACACATGAATTTGCTCTAAAACATTTATACTAATCTGTGGCCATTTTACTTAATTTGTATTAGCAGTTTAAGTATAATAACTGAGATGCGCACTTTATTTAGTTATGTTTTGGTTACTGGGCTCAAGCATTGATCACTACATGATCAATTGGATGCTCAGCCCAGGTTATAAAAAAATGTAAAAATTGCACCCAACAGTGGAATACAAAGGTAATGTAAACCAGTCACATAGATATATATATATATATATATATATATATATATATATACACACACACACACACACACACACACACACACACACACACACACACACACACACACACACAAACACACACACCAATACATTATATATATATATATATATATATATATATATATATATATATATATATAGAGAGAGAGAGAGAGAGAGAGAGGGAGGCACAGCAGTACTATATACAAGCTGTACACCATTTTAAGGTATAAGCATTACAAGGAGAAAAGTGGATTCAAAGGAGTAGCAAGAAAAAAGTGAGAAGCAGGATTAGACGTGGAAATTGTAGTGGGTAACACAAGGTGTTTAGAGTAGTGGTTTTCAGCATTTTTACACCTAGGGACCAGTGAAAATAGAAGAATTATTTCAAGGACCACTAAGGCAGATATAAAAAAACAGTATTTATAAGGAACCAATTAAAACAATCTCTGTTTGAGCATTTTATGCCAACATAGTAATCTCACCAATTGAGAAAGCTATAGATACATAGTGAGAACATAGAAAATGAATATACTTGTCATCCTGGGCAATGTCGTCGTACACCACTCAGCTACATGATCCAGGTGCAGTGCCGGATCAAGGTCAAATTGGGCCCTAAACAGGGTAATGGATCGAACCCCCTCCACAGCCATTTCAGTGTCCCATTACTTGACTATTTCTCCTCACTTACCATAAACTCTGTTCAAAACTCATTGTGCATACAGTTTTCTGCTTTACTTCTACAATGATAACAGATATTTGTATTTACTTTAAAAAAATATTTAAAATTTTATAGCACAAACACTGATAGACATTTGCTAAACAAAGCAATACATTCTCACAGTGAAAACAGATTTAACATTAAAACAGTCCTTGAAACTGTCATTCACTGAAACAGCTTTGAAACCCATATTCAAAGAAAATGTATCTGGTCAGTGGTGGATTAAGTTTACCTTTGGGCTGTTTTCAAATTATAGGCCCCTTGCACATATTTTTTGGACCATGCAAAAATGCAAGGGTTCTTTGATTCACCTTCCTGGTTGTATTACATTGTATCCCTTATATAATACAGCAGCAATTGTTAGAGCATGTTTTATATTTATAGTTCTGAATATTTTTCCAGTAAGCAATGATGGAAAACATATGAACCATTAATGACAAATCAGCCCAATTTAGAATATTTCAACCATAAAAGGCCACTCAGACTTCTGCCATTACAGTCCTCCAATATCAGTCAATATGCACCATCTATCAGAAGTAAAAGTCATCTGAATAATTCCACATTAAAGAGATCTGTAACTAATGAAGAGGTTGCTGCTACCAAACAACTTTGTATTTTACTGTTTTATCTACAAATTCAGTGCCTGCTGCCCTTGAAGAAAAAAATAGTAAGCTGGTAATATTGCAATTGGGAATGGATGGCAAACAGAGAACAGGTTCATAGTTACTAGGCATCTCAACCAAAGGAGGACATACTCAGGGCTGCAGCACCCCACCCCCTTAAAATACAACACAGTATCAGCAATCTGTCTACATGCTCTGGGAGTAGAACCCACAGCCTTCCACATCAAAAGAAAACATGCTACCTATTGTACTACTAACACTGTTTTTAAACTCTATATAACAATAGTGACACCATTTGATAAACAAAACAGTTGCACATTGTAAACAGACCTAGCATGAGCAGCAGTAAACTTCCCTTCATTTGAAGCTCACAATTCCTTGCATATGCACTTGAAAATCAATTTCTTGACAAATGCTCCTGAAACTCAGTTCCCTGATAAATACAGCTTGGTAGTTGGGGTAAAGTATTCAGACTGTTATTTCCTGTAACTATGATGCAGTAAGCAAATTACTAACCACCTGCTATCCCTAACTAGGGCATTTCATCCACACACACACAGACACCTCAACCTCTTAGTGCAAGAAATCTGGACAACGCCTAAAATAAATAGGGACAGATTATAAATATTGCTCTCATGAACTTAGAAAAAATGCTAGAATAACAAGATTTCTTTTAGTATGCATTTTTCTAAAGGTTATGAAGTCTGAAACTTCAGTCAGTCATTTTTAAAAGGAACAGACAAAAAATATGGGGAAAAATGGTGACATACTGCAAAAATCTGGACAGTTGAGAAGTATGCTACACACACACACGCACACACACACACACATACACACACACACACACACACACACACACACACACACACACACACACACACACACACACACACACACACACACACACACACACACACACACACACACACACACACACACACACACACACACACACCTACCTCTTACTTGTCCATTTGTAGCTCGCATTTCAAAATCTTCTGGCATTCAAATTCCACACTCGTGGAAGACGAAGATGTAAACAGTACGTTGCACACAACTGTCACGTCTGTGTGTCTGGATGCAAGAACAACCTTAAAAAAAACTTTTTTTAATTAAAAAAATAAGTCTCCCGGCCAGCAGCTTCCCTCTTTCATAGACTGTCACGAAATTTCTGATACACTGGACCCAGTCCGTGGACTGGCAGTTGAAAAACACTGATTTTGAGGACAAAGTGAAAGGAGAGAAACAATGGTAAAGACAAAGAGTCCAAGGAAACAGAGGCACTGAAAAAGATAAAAACTGTAAAATATCAAGTGAGCAAGGAGAAGAAGCTTTGTACGTATTTACATGAAGTTGAAGTATAGTGGTAACCAGAAGAGTAGCAGTGTAAATGGTGTGATATGTGAGGAAATTTACTCTAACAGAGATCATTTGCTTAACAGGCTGACTGCCTGGAGACCAAAATGCATTGCTTGCTTTCAGGGTGTTAACAGATTTACATTTAAGCAGGTTATAAATCAATTCATAATGTCAAATTTTTTGATCAAAGAAAACAGATTGCTTTCATACCTCATATGTATGCTTGCAATATTTCTATCATATCAGATTAAATAGGATTTTAAGTACATATCAACATGATATTCTGGAGCCCATACTCAGAGGCTCCATATATAAATAAATAACATACAAATATAATATTTGGTCCATAGAATGTTTTTGTCCCTTATTTAACCAGTTTGACATCATGGAGACACATTTCCTGACTGTAGAAGTAACTGGTGCATTCCAATCCTATTGCTGTGTACTTCCTTCCCTTTATCCTTTATTCAAATGACTCCTTTGTACATTGTCCCAGTTGTCTTCCTCACTTTTTCCTGAAATTAAATCTCCTGATCATCACCTCCTGACTTCTGCATCTCTGTCTTTTTACAGATGTAGGTTGCTTATCTTTTCCCTGCTTTCTATTTTCCTTCTGAGTTTCAGCCTCTCCATCTAACTCTGTCTTTTTAAGGTTTGGACTACCTTCATTCACTGATTCTTTCCACCCCTTCACCTCCATCATCCCCCTAGGTCCTCCACTTGTCAGTTGACCATTCCATAGTATAGAACTCCTCTGCAAGAGGAAGCCAATTTATCTGGATTAACATTTCCATCCCTCTGTTCCCATGCTGAGGTGCACTGTCTGTACATGACTCAGGAGGTCTCATGTCCTTTACTAATTCCATTCCTGTCCTGGAGAATTAATTCTCCTCCTCTGACTGCCCCTACCTTAATAAAAGCTGCTAGGTGTACCCCAAAGAAACCAGTGTCATTTTCTTCAATTCCTACCTCACTTCAGTATAAACTGATCTTTTCAAAATAAAGCTCTGATATAGTACTGAAACATTCTAATCATAGTCCCTTTCACTTTTATGCCTCATAAGAGGTATGCATTATTCAGAAGCAATTTTTAGCCGCACAAGAATGCAGCTTGCAAATTACTTGTCAAGGTCATCTGTTTGGTGATGGTGGATTATGCTTCCTCCCCACCCTATGGAGTCTTTCTATTCCTAGTCCATATCAGCGGGTGTATTAGCCACTAGTAGTTGTTTGTCATGAAAATAAATCAAATCAGCATCAGACATACTTTCCAGTGTTCCAGGAAATGATATATTTTCTCATCCCTGTTGATTCTCCATGTCATTAATTTTCTCACACAGCGTCTCAACCTAAGATTGTAATTCTAATATCTAAGAAGCCTGAAACTGCATGTTGCCATCCTGCTTTTTATTTTTTCCTGTAGATGATCAGTTTTAGAATCCAGCGATGACAGTATCTATTTTAGGTTCATAGGTAAGTACTAGGATACATATCCTTGTGGTCCATTAAAGACCTAGCCAATTTCACTTTTTGTGCTCAAATTAACCTATCCCATTTAGTTAGAGTTTAGCCTTACCTAACCCATGGTCAATAGTTACGCATTACCTCTAGTGAAAATAACTGAGATTATACCAATTTGAGGGGACCCATGCACGGGATAAAGGATTTAGGAGATGTCTCTGTTCATCAGACATACAGGAGGCAGTTCTGGGGTACTTATTTTTTGTTTCTTATCCATAGATCCAAGTTGTGCTTGAATATGGGCAGGGGTGAACTTTGTTTTATGTGGATAGAGTCTGTTCCAGAGCAGTGGTATCTTCTGTGAGATATACATGTCCATCCAAACTGTTCTGTTGCAGAGGAGGCTTAGATTCTATGACTGAGTATTACTGATTCCATTTGACTTACTGGTGTGCAGTAAATCCATCATTACTGGGTCAGAGGATGCTTGTATGTTGACACAAGTCAGATCTTAGCCGTCTGCAGAATGCTGAGTATAGTGACACGGTTTGAGTTGGTCCATGTAGGATGTGCTGTTTAGGCCTTGAATCCTTTTAGTAAGGCATCTCTGTGGGCATTCCAGTTGATGCATGTTGGACACACACATGCCAAGGAGGGCATTATATTCAATAATTCACCTAGTAAGGGCTGATTAAAGGAGGCAATGACATTCCTAGATCTAGACACACAATCCCTTTGTTTATAAGTTGTGCAATGCAGAAGGACTTTCTTTCAACAATGTACACGTGTCACTGTCCACATAAGTTCCCAAATCCTGAACAACTGGATCAACTCTTATGGGTGTATTGTCAATGTGGTAGTTCCCTGGGGTTGATGACTTGCCCAAAGGATACAATAATTTATTTTTTGACATTTACTTTCAGTCCATGATTTTGGCACAAGTTATTTATTTTGGACAAACCTTCCTGCAGGATGGCTAAGTCATTTGTGGATTCAGTGACTGCTTCTGGCTTGTAGTCTTCTACAAACTTAGTCAGCTACAGCCCTTTAGTATTGTTTTTTTTTTACTTTAGAAAAGTAGATGCCAAACAGGAAAGGTCCCAGAACAGAACCCTGGGGGAGTCCACTGGTGACTGATCTTTTTCTGGAGGTAAATTCCCCCTTTTTGATATCATGCATCCTATCTGTGAGCCAGTTGATAATCCAGAGGATGACTTAGGGATTTATTCCCAGTTTATTTAGGTCTTCTACTATGTCTTATTGGGGAATGGTCTCAAAAAGCTTTGACAGGTCAAAGTATGCAAGGTATACCATTTTGCCTTCATCCATTGTCTTGGAGACCAGATTGAGTAAGCATGACCTGCTCTTGACGAATCCAGACTGAGGCAGGTTCCATATTTGGAGGTTCCCCATGTCCTGACTTATCATTTTCATGATAAGCATTTCCATGGCTTTGCATGTGAGGCTGGTCACACTTATGAGTCTATAACTGCCTTTTTCCATGGAAGGTCCCACCTTATGTAGAGGAATGATTTTAGCTGTTTTCCATTTGCTTCATACAAAATCTCTATGGAGGCTGAAATTGAACAGGGAGGTGAAATTAGGGGTGTGGCTAAATTGAGCTTCATGCTATTTAAGATGCATTTAAGGATATTGTCAGGACCGATTGATCCAGTATTTTTAACTTTTGATAGCACTTTTAGAACTTGTCCTGTGTGATAGCTGGAGTTGAGCCAGTTTCAGGTATATCTTGAGGGACAGACGGAGGGGCAAACTTAGAACTAAATTTAATGGCCAGTAGGTTCACTATATCTTCAGGCTCAGTGTAGGCAACTTTGTTCTCAATCAGCGCAGTGTATTGCTGCATTGTGCTTTTTCAATCACATAACATGTTTTAGTTATGGTTATAATCAAAAAAGCACAGCTATCACTGTATTTTAGGAGAAAAACAGTGAATTTTCTCAAACATTTCCTTTCAGTAGGCCAACCTTTGAATCAATTTCACCTTCCTCCCTTTATTCTACTATTCTTTTCTATTAATCAAATTTTCTTTGTTCATTTCTACCAATACCTTATTATTTACCTTCCAGTACCATTGTTGGTAAATTGGCTTTCCTGTCTTTGCCTCTTTCTACCTGTTTTTATGGTACCCTTGACTACCACTTTTTTTTTAAACAAAAATCATCTTTATTAAATTAACACGTATGGCATAGGCAATCTTACCAGTCCAGTTGCTTATTTGTACTTTCATAAAAGTAATACAATCTGATTGAATTATTTTATATATTTTCAGGCATTGTTTTATGTTTCTCATCTGCCCTGAAACTGCTTTCCCCCATTCCTGAGGTGGAGTTTATAAAACTGGTCTAACAGCTTTTTTGTTATCTGATTGCTTCAAGGCTTGCTGATTTAAAACTAGTTTCTGTTTGTAAATTCTTGCATACACTGTTGGAAACTCCTGGTCTTCTGGCTGAAGTGTGATTCTCAAACAATCTGGAAATATATTGCTGATTGATAATTATACTTCTTGGCATTTTAACCTTTCAGAGTTCTGCATTGTCTTAATTTTGCCTGACTGAATTATTTTTGCCTGACTGAATTATTTTATATATTTTCTGGCATTGTTTTATGTTTATTATCTGTCCTGAAACTGTTTTCTCCACTCCCTCTCACCCTATTCTTATAGTGTTGTTATAGTTGGTGGCTTTGCAGTTGCCTGCCCCTACTGTAAATTTGATCTGGGACACCCCTTCCAGTTTGGTGTTCACTCTACTTAATACAGAGAGAACATTTGAGAAGGCAAACCCACTTAGGTTCTTAACCTTGAAATTTTCTTCTGCTCCTCCTTCCTCTCTTCTTGCACTTTACTAACAAAAAATGCACTTTATTTTGCTTTTGCCTCTTCTTAAAAGTACTCAATTCTATTTATTCTGCTGCATTTTCTACTGCTTGATAGTAGCCTGATTAAATTGTAAGTGTTATTCTAAGCCTTTTGGTTTAAGCACTTGGGCTTCATACCAGGTGTTTTACATTAAGAAAGTTTATGGTCTGCACCATTGTGGCAGGACAGGTAGCCTACATCTTTCTAATTTGGGAATTGCTGATTGAAAGCTCAGTGTCTGTTATTCTAAAAGTGCATTAGTTCTGGTTTAAGCACTTGAGCTTTAAGCCAGTTATTTTATATTAAGAAGGGTTGTGGTCTGCACTCTTGTGGTAGGAGAGGTTAGATTCTACCCTTCTGAGATGGGAATTTCTGGTTAAAGGATTATTGTGCCTGCTTATTTGAACTGTTTCTTTCTGAAATTGGTGCTCCTTGTTTGCTGTAGCATAGACTAGATTCAGGTATGCTGAATCTGGCTTTGTTTGTATAACTTGAGCACTAATCCTGGACATCTTTTTTGGAGAAGGTTCCCCTGCACCCTAGTGGCAGGAGTGTGCAGTTAGAACTTGTTTGATTGAAGACTGCTGGAACAGGGCTCAGTTTTCAGCTTTTTTACTGTTTAATTGGGTAATTTGTTTAAATCAGTTTGCTTGTTTTCCATTGTTATATAAAAATGCACTTTATTCATCTGCTTTTACTGTATTTGTGTTTCTTCCCACTTTATTGCATTTGCATTTATTACTGCTCGTTAGTTGCCTGATTAAATTGTAACTGTTATTCTAAGCCTTTGTTTGAAGCACTTGGGCTTCAGACCAGCTGTTTTACATTAAGAAGGTTTGTGGTCTGCAATGTTGTGGTAGGACATGTAGCTTACATCTGTCTAAGTTAGGAGTTGCTGATTGAAGGCTTAGTGTCTGTTCTTAAAGTGTATTAGTTCTGGTTTAAGCACTTGGGCTTCCGGCCAGTTATTTTAAATTAAGAAGGTGTGGTCTGCACTCTTGTGGGAGGAGAGGGAAGATTCTGCCCTTCAGAGCTGGGAATTTCTGGTTAAAGGCTTATTGTGCCTGCTTATTTGAACTGTTTTTTTTTCTGAAATTGGTACACCTTGTTTGCTATAGCATAGACTAAATTCAGACCTCCTGAATCTAGCTTTGTTTGTATAACTTCAGCACTAATCCAGACTATCTTTTTTTGGAGAAGGTTCCCCTGCACCCTAGTGGCAGAAGTGTGCAGTTAGAACTTGCCTGATCGAAGACTGCTGGAATGGGGGTCAGTTTTTAGCTTTTTATTGGTTAATTGGTTAATTTGTTTAAATCAGTTTGCTCATTTGCTACTGTTATCTTTAAAATAAAATACCCTTTATGCATTGCCACTTAGCTAGGGTTAAACTATTCCCGGCACCATAAAGTCTGCTCTTCAAATTTTCCCTTAGAACTAGCCAGATTTTTTTTTTTAGTTTTAGCACTCATATCTCTTTCTTTGAGCTCAGCACTTGTTCATAACTCATTGTAAGCACTAAATAAGTTACAAATTACCACATCACTCAACTTTCCTCACTTGTCTAGAGGAAAACAGTTTTTAGTACTTAATAAATAAGCACCTATCCAGGCATGTCTAAAGGTCAGCTCCTGGTGTTTTCTCCTGTCTACCTGATGAATTTGGGCATATTGGGGCAATGCAGCAATTGCCTCATGTACACAGACAACCCTCTCCTCCTACCACCCAACACTACAATCTGTGAGAGATGCACTTATATAGCCAAACTGGAAGCAAAGCCCTCTTCACCCAAGACTGGACTAGACAGTCAAGAGGAGAAGATAAACACTTGCACCACACCACACTCATCACATCGTCACTCAAAACCTACACCACCAACACACACACATAGCAACACAAAACACACATCTACATTTGCGGAGGCTCTCAATAAAAATCTGCTCAAGCAACGGAGACCTCCAAAGCAGAAACACAAGCAATCTCCACCCCCCAACACAACCCAAATGACACATAACCCACAAACTCAGTGTGTCACTCAACCACAGCCCATAAGGCACAACAGCGTACCCAACACTCTAGTCATAGGTGACTCTGTAGTCAGGCACACTGATTTTCCACTCACCAGGCTAAACAAGGAGAAAGTTACTGTCAGCTGCCTGTCAGGTGCCATGATCCACCACATAACACACGCACTCAGGTCACTCCACAACAAGTACAAATATGACTCTATCATCATCCATGTTGGTGTGAATGACCTGAGATGTACCTCCCTGGACTACATGAAAAGAGACATGGAGGAGCTCTCTGAACTTGTAGCCCAGGCAGGTATGACCCTAGCCCTGAGTAGCATCCTGCCATCCCCCACAATGATACCACAGTACAAGGACAAAATGATTGACTTCAACAGTTGGCTAAGCTTCTGGTGTCATTCTAAGGGGATCCAGTATCTGTCTGCCTGGGATGACCTGATCAACAGACCATAATGCTTTGCCAGAGATGGCCTGCAGCTGTCGCGCTTGGGATTCCGGATACTGGCTAAGGCTCTTGCCAGCCCTATAGTGCCTTTTTTAGGCAAGGTTCAAATGGCAAATTCACCACCATAACAGGTACAAGCAAGCAAAATCTGAGGATAATGCTACTCAATGCTAGAAGTCTAAACCTCAAAATGCATTCACTCAAGGCACTCCTTAAAATGGAGAACATCGACATCTGTGCAGTGACAGAGATCTGCTTCAAGGCTCCAGAGAGCACTCCTGCATTACTAGGTTATAATTCATACCACACCTTTCGGTCACCTAACCTGGACCGAAACACCTCCAGGCTAGTTGCTCAGCATAATGCATCTGAGATTATCCAAGTGCAGCCAACTCTGGGCAAGACCACAATCCAAATTGTAACTTGCTACAGATCCCCAACCATGCCCCAGGATTCCCACTTCTCATTTCTTGATACACTGGAAAATATTATGGTACAACTCAACACCCTAATAATGGGTGATTTCAATGACCCCACCATTAACTGGGAAAACTACTCTTGCACCAACTCTTTGGTTCAATGTTTTCTGGAATTCATAAATTCCAATGCCTTGGATCAACTTATCCACACCCCCACCAGGGGAAGCTATATCCTAGACCTGGTCATTACCAACATGGGTGACCGGTGTTCCACACCAGATGTCAATTCCTCGTTGGTCAGATTCCACCACAAGCTAATCAGCCTAGACATCCACATCTCACCCTCACCCCCCATTAGGGAAATCACTGTAAGAAATTTCTCCAAAGCCAACTTCACGCTTCTTAAGACAGAAGTGGCAAACTTCATGACACCCATGCAGATGGACTATAGGGGTACGACTGCTGAATCCTACACAAATGTACTTTATAAGCACTTACATGAGTGCATGGATCATGCTATCCCTAACAAAACCAAGATGCTATCCTCCAAAAAAAGGAAGCCAATCTGGTGGTCCCCTGCCATAAACAAAGTCTACAACAGAAGAAAGAAACTGTTGCAAAAAAGAATAAAATCCCATGATTGGAGTAACTCCCTGGTCAGCCTCAGTAAGAAGCTGAGATCCCTCATAAAATCCTCCAAAGCTAGTTACGAAAAAAAAATTGCCACTGATTCTAAAGACAACCACAAAGCATTCTATAGCTATGTCAAGAATCTCATTGGCAACACTCAGATCTGCTCTGAGTTACAGTGCAATGGCACTAAATATACAGAACCAACTGGTATTGCCAACATCCTGGCAGATAGGTTCAGTGTTAACTTTACCACCCTCTCACCCCCTAAAGGGCCCATTTCTATACCGGAAGAATGCAAAGTTCCTGTAATCATGGCTGCACAAGTAAAACCCACACTCTCCAAAGCCAAGAACACAGCATTCATGGGACCTGACCACATCCCAGGCTGCATTCTACATGAACTACAGAATGAACTGGCACCCCACCTAAGCAACATGTTCAATCATAGTCTCATCTCAAGCTTTGTGTCCACTGAATGGCACACAGTGACGGTTATCCCACTCCACAAAGGAGGAGCCACCACAGACCCTGGAAACTACCGCCCCATTAGCCCAACGAGCCTGGTCTGCAAGGCCATAGATTGTATCATCATGGAACTTATAAACAAAAACATTGGCAATCTTCAAACTCTGAACCCCACCCAGTTCAGGTTTGTAAAAGGCATATCATGTCTCCTAAACTTGATAGACTTCTTAGAAGCAATCACCAAAGCCATAGACGAGGTTGAGGTGGTTCACACAACCTATCTAGATCTTGCCAAGGCTTTTGACACCATTCCCCACTGTGGAATTATATATAAACTCACTAAACTAGGTACAAAGCCCTATGTCATAAGATGGGCTGCCAATGGGCTCACTGACAGAATCCACACTGTGAAAGTAGCAGACTCCAAATCCAACTTCAGACCAGTGACAAGTGGAGTACCACAGACTTCAGTCTTGGGTCCTCTCCTGTTTGGTATCTACTTTTCTGAAGTACAGGTTAACACAGAAGGTCTTTGGCTAATGAAGTTTGCAGATGACTGCAAGCTAGGAACCATAATTGAAACTCCCAACGATGTGGACATCCTATAAAAGGGCCTCACTGAGACAGATGCCTGGTGTCAATGCCATGGCCTCAAGCTCAATGTCAAAAAGTGCATTGTCATCCCCTTTGGTAAAAACTCTGTACCCATGAGCTATCACATAGGTGGTAGTCTGCTTAACACCGAAAGTGTAATAAGAGACCTTGGAACACAGGGGGACAGTAGTCTATTCTTTGATAATCACATTGCCACAGTAGTCAGGAAACCCTTCTACATGGCACACCTCATCACAAAAGGTTTCTCATCCAGGAAAAAAAGAGGTCATTGTTCCCCTCTACTCATCACTCATTAGACCCATTATAGTGTACAGCACACCTTTTGGTATGTACCTCACAAGACATCTACAACAGGAAAGGCCAGAGAAATACCTCACAAAGAGGATTACTGGCCTCAAACAGATGCCCTATGCAGCCCGTCTCAATCAGAGGTGATCTCTGCCTAACATACAAAGCTATGTCAAACCCAGACCTATTGGACATGCTCCACTTAAAGAAATACCAATCCCTCTGAGCTACGCGCTCTAGGGACCTAAACCTTGTCACCACAATAAACAGAACATGCTGGAGGGATAGATTCCTGTCCCAGAGACTTCCCATACTCTGGAACAAACTACCTATCTATATCAAACAAAGCTCCTCATTAGCACTCCTCAAGAAAAATCTTGATGATTGGATGGGAAATAGGAAATTCACCCCGGGGATCACCTCTGTGGCTCTGCTCGACAGGAGCACAGGAAAATAATTTTCTTGGGTGGCGAAAGCCAGGGTACATTTTTGGCTAAGCTTGTATGGGCCCTAGGGCTGATAGCCTAGTACCTTCCTATGAACCTATGTTCCTTCTAACTTCTCTGGTACAGTAGAAAATCTCAGGTTTTCCCTATGTGCTCTGTCCTCTAATTCCATTATTTTTTGAAAAACAAATCACATTGACACAATTTTAGTTACAAACATTACGCATCACAGACACCATTGAGACAACTGTAGTTGCAACATTATACATCATTTATAATCTATCCAGTCATTGTCAGTTAAGCATTATATAGCTCATTCAAATTCTGCCTTCTTTTAAATCTTTCAACTTTCTGGCTTAAAAGCACGTGTGTTTGCACATTTTTCACATCGTGCAGCACTGTGAGGCTACAGTTAAACTATTCCAGGTGCCAGAAAGTCTGCTCTTCAAATTTTCCCTTAGAACTAGCTGGTTTCTCAGTAGTAGCACTAAAATCTGAACCCCTGTGACTAGCACTTGCTCTAGAACCTGCTGAAAAGCACTAGGAAGCCTGAAACTGATTCAAACACTCAGCTCTCCTTGTCATTAAGGAGAAATTAATCATAGGCACTAAGTCTAAAATTGCAAAGTACCTTGCAAAGGTAAGGGAAAACAGCTCTTAAACTTTACAAGAAAGCACTAGAAAGCCTGAAACTGATTCAAGCATTCAGCACTCCTTGTCAATAAGGAGAAATTAATTATAGGCACTAAACAACCTATAATTGCAAAGTACCTTGCAAAGGTAAGGGAAAACAGCTCTTAAACTTTACAAAAAAAGCACCTAAACAGGCATGTCCAAGGGTCAGCTTCCGGTGATTTCTCCTGTCCACCTGGTGAATCTGGGCATACTGGGGCAATGTGGCAACTGCCTCATGTACACAGACAATCCTCTCCTCCTACCACCCAACACTACAACCTGCGAGAGATGCACTCACATAGCCAAACCTGGAAGCAAAGCTCTCTCCGGCCAAGATTGTGCTAGACAGTCAAGAGGAGAAGGTTAATACCTGCATTACACCTCAAGCAACTCATAGCCCTTCAAAACCCACACCATCAACACCCACACATAGCAAATCTAAACCCACATATGCGGAGGCCCTTAACATTAACCTGCCCAAGCAACAAGGACATCCGAAGCCGAAACCCAAACAAACACCAGTCACAACCAAAGTGACACATAGCTCACAACAACAGTGTGCCACCCAACAGCCCCTAAGGCAAGACAATGTACCCAACACTTTAGTCATAGGTGACTCTATAGTCAGGCACACTGATGTTCCACTCATCAGGGTGAACAAGGAGAAGGATCCGCCACATAATGCATGCACTCAAGTCACTCCACAACAAGTACAAATATGACTCTGTCATTGTCCATGCTGGAGTGAATGAATTGAGATGTACTTCCCTGGACTACATGAAAAGAGACATGGAAGAGCTCTTGGATCATGTGACCCAGACAGGTATGACCCTAGCCCTGAATAGCATCCTGCCTTCGCCCAGAATGATACCACAGTATAAGGACAAAATGAATGACTTCAACAATTGGCTAAGCTTCTGGTGTCATTCAAAGGGGATCCAGTATTTGTCTGCCTGGGAAGACATGATCGACAAACCACGATGCTTTGCCAGAAATGGTCTGCACCTGTCACCCCTGGGATTCAGGTTACTGGCTAAAACTCTTGCCACCCCTATCGTGCCTTTTTAAGGCAAGGTTCAAAGGATAAAACCACCACCGTAACAGATGCAAGCATGCAAAATCTGAAGGTAATGCTACTCAATGCTAGAAGTCTAAACCTCAAAATGCACTCTCTCAAGGCACTCCTAAAAATGGAGAACATCGATATCTGTGCAGTAACTGAGACCTGGTTCAAGGATCCAGAGAGCACCCCTGCAATTCCAGTCTACAATTCTTACCACACTTTTCGGCCACAAAACCAAGACCAAAACATTAAAGGTGGAGGAGTGTCCATATTCACCAAGGATATTCACACCTCCAGGCTAGTTGCCCAACACAATGCATCTGAAATTCTCCAGGTGCAACTAACACTATGTAAGACTGCAATCCAAATTGTAGCTTGCTACAGATCCCCACCATGCCCCAAGATTCTCACTACACCTTTCTAAACATACTGGAAAATATTAAGATACAACCAAACACCCTAATACTGGGTGATTTCAACTACCCTGCCATTAATTGGGAAAACTACTCGGGTACCAACTCCTTTTCCCAACAGTTCTTGGAATTCATAAATTTCAATGCCCTGGATCAACTAATCCATTGTCCCACCAGGGGCTCCAATATCCTAGACCTGGTCATTACCAACATGGGAGATAGATGCTCCTCACCAGTGATCACCCCCTCATTGGTCAGGTCTGACCATAAGCAAATCACCTTTGACATCCACATCCCACCCCACCCCCCATTAAGGAAACCTCCTTAAAAAACTTCTCCAAAGCCAACTTCATGCTACTGAAGTCAGAAGTGACAAACTTCACAACACCCACGCAGATGGGATCTGGAAGTTTGACTGCAGAATCCTACACTAAAGCACTGTACGAGTACATCCACTCGTGCATGAATCATGCCATCCCATATAGAACCAAGATGCTCTTCTCCAAAAAAAGGAAGCCAATCTGGTGGTCCCCTGCTATAAACAAACTATACAACAGAAGGAAAAAACTGTTGCAGAAAAGAGGAAATTCCCAGGATGCAAAAATCTCCCTCACCAGCCTCAGTAAGAAGCTGAGATCCCTCATAAAATCCTCAAAAGCTAGTTACGAAAATAAATTGCCAAAGATTACAAAGACAACCACAAGGCATTCTATAGTTATGTCAAGAATCTAAATGGCAATGCTCAGATTTTCTCTGAGCTACAACAGAATGGCATTAAATATACTGATCCCAAAGATATTGCCAATATCCTGGCAGATCGATTATGTGCCAACTTCACCCCCCCTCTCACCCCCTAAAGGGCCCATCTCAATACCAAAAGATTGCCAAATTCCGATAATCACGGCCACACAGGTAGAAACCGCACTCTCCAAAGCTAAGAATACAGCATCCATGGGACCAAATGACAATCCAGGCTGTGTACTACATGAACCACAAAATGAATTGGCACATCACCTAAGTGTCATGTTTAATCATAGCCTCACCTCAGGCTTCATGCCCACTGAGTGGAGCACAGCTACAGTTATCCCGCTCTACAAGGGAGATTGCTCCTTGGATCCCGGGAACTACCGTCCCATCAGTCTGACAAGCCTGATCTGCAAGGGCATGGAATGCATTATCATGGAACTTATAAACAAAGACATTGGCAACCTTTAAACACTGGTCCCCACCCAGTTTGGGTTTGTGAAGGGCCGATCTTGTCTCCTGAATCTGACTGACTTCTTCAAATCAGTCTCCAGAGCTGTGGACGAGGGTAAGGTGGTCCACACAGCCTATCTGGACCTCGCCAAGGCCTTCAACACCATCCCCCACTGTGGAATCATAGATAAACTTACTAAGCTGGCATAAATCCCTATGTCACTCAATGGGTTGCCAACTGGCTTACTGACAGAACCCAGACTGTAAAAGTAGCCGACTCCAAATCCCGCTCCAGACAAGTGACAAGTGGAGTACCTCAGGGTTCAGTCCTGGGACAACTCTTGATTGGCATCTACTTCTCTGAAGTACAGGCCAACACTAAGGGACTCTGGCTAACAAAGTTTGCAGTTGACCGCAAACTGGGAGCCATTATTGAATCCCCAAATTATGTGGATATTCTACAAAAGGGCCTTACAGAAACAGATGCCTGGTGCCAGAGCCATGGGCTCAATCTTAATGCCAAGAAATGTATTGTTATCCCCTTTGGAAAAAAACATGTATCCATGAATTACCACATAGGTGGCAGGACACTAAACATCGAAAGTGTGATGAGAGAACTAGGGACACAGGTGGACAGTGGTCTCACTTTCAATAACCACATCACCACAACAGTCAGGAAATCCTTCAATAGGGCTTTTCATCCAGGAAAAAGGAGGTTATTGTCCCACTGTACTCATCCCTTATTAGACCCATTATAGAGTATAATGCCCCATTTGCCATGTACCTCACAAGACATCTGCAACAGCTGGAAAGGCCACAGAAATATCTCACTAAAAGAATCACATGGCCTAAAGCAGATGCCATATGCTAACCATTTAAAAAAACTCCAGCTATACTCGGTGGCATATCGTCTACTCAGAGGCGATCTCTGCTTAACATACAAGGCCTTGTCAAACCCTGAGCTGTTGGACATGCTCCACTTAAAGAAATCCCAATCCCTCAGAGCCACACGCTCCAGGGCTCTAAACCTTGTCATCACAATGAGCAAAACATGCTGGAGGGATAGGTTCCTGACCCAGAGACTCCCCATACTCTGGAATAGACTGCCCATACATGTCAAGCAGAGCACCTCATTGGCCCTCTTCAAAAGGAACCTTGATGATTGGATGGGAGATAGGAAATTCACCTTGGGTATCATGTCAGTCACCTTGCTAGACAGGGGTCCAGAGAAGTAAATATTGTGGGAAGAAATATCCAGGGAATTGTTATGGCTAGGCTTGCATAGGCCCTAGGGCCGATAGCCTAGTACCAGCCTATGAACCTCATTCTTCCTCTGCATATATTGTTCCCACAATTCCCATTTTTTCCTATTTAGTTTGCCCTTTCCATTTTCTAAAGATCCCAGTTCTGGTTGTTTTATCTCTGTTAGTGTAGTCACTACTTCTAGTAAAGTTGGTTTAGATTTTGATTTCCATTTTCTAGTAACAGTGGCTTAACAGCAAGCTTTCTAAACTCTTGCATATTATCAAGGTAATCCCTTATTTTCTATTTAGCATTCTGTAGTTGCTCCTCTTCTTGTTCTGTGGGATTCCACTTATTTTGCAATCCTTTAACATTTGTCAGTCCAGCTAAATAATTCTTGTTACTTCTTAATCATATCTCCCTTTCCTTTATTTCCACCCTAGTTTTAAACTCCACTTTAATTTTATCCCACTCCCCAGCTATATTTTCATAATAAATGTATATCTTCTCTAATAGCTCCTGAGTAACTTCCAAAACTTATTCCTTAATTCCTCTCTTTTCAACAGCTATGTGGAAAAATGCCAGTGTCTCGTTTTTTTTCATTACCTTGCCATTTTTATTTTAATTATTATTGATGCATGATCTGAAAATAGTTATTGGGTACATTTCAAGACCTTCAATTAAATGCACATGTTCCTATGAGATACAAAACTGGACAAGGCTGGGAAGAATTTATAACTTGGAGAATAACATGTAAATTCACTCTGAACTCCCAGTACTAAATTCACCTTTTCCATGTCAAACATTTTTATAATGTTTTTCAAAAATCTACACTGCTTTGTTATATTTTCCCTTCTGGGCTCCCCAGACACATATTCACTGTTGCAAACCAAATTACAGTCCCCACCTATAAGTAATATTCCTTACTGAAAGCCAATTATTTCTCCCTGCATTTTCTTAAGCTCCATTATTGCAGTTGTAGGTGGAATATAAATGCATGCCAGTGTAGTCCACCTCCCTTGCCAGTAGCCCCTTAGTACTGTACATCTTCCACTATTGTCTTTTTCCCCTTCTACTGTCACTATTGGGGTTCCTCTTGCAATTAATATAAGTACTTGTGTTTCCTTTGCCCCAGGTATTCCATTGAATAACCATTCTGAAAACCTTTCTTTTTCAAATTTACATGTTCAATTCTTTCTAGGTGTGTCTCTTGTAGCATAGCTATTTGCACTCTACATTTTTTAATATAGTTCACTGCTCTTTCTTTTTGTATTTATCTGTGAGACCGTTCAGATTTAAGGATATTAAAAAAAGTATCCTTTTCTTATATAGTTGTTTTTACCACCTTTTATGTATAACTACTTTTTTAAATGCCTAGTTCCAATGTTTGTTACATGCATGTATGGCTTAGCAGGTTGGTCTTTTACACAGTTGTTTCTTGTCGTATCTGTTTGAGCCTATGTCACACCTTACAAAATGTTTTGTTATATTGAAAGACCTCAAAAAAAAGCCCAACCCCCAATACCTCCCTAAAACCTATTAACTTAATAATAACACACAAAACTTTTTACATCTTCAAATATTGAAGTTTAATCTTCCTAATAAGAGCAAAAGTTGTAAATTGATAGGCACACCCACAGGCTGCAGATAACCAAAAGGAAAGGTTTTTCATGCTAAGATGCATGTTATAGCTTGTGCTTTTAGTAAGTGCTGTCTGGCTTTGTCTTATCTTTATAGCTCTCCCAACTGAGAAAACACTTGAATGCTTTCAGTAGATATTTTCTCAAAGCCATTTCTCTTTATCAGATTGTCTGCTGGTGACATGCAATTAGACACAAAACTGCTAAGGATACCTTTTTCCAGAAAAAAGCCTGATAGTATTCAATATTCTTTTTTCATTTACATGCTTTGTATTGAACTTCTTACTGAAAAAAAGTCAAGGGCCTTATCCCAGCCCTTTCCCTATGCAAGCATGAGAAAAAGCACACTAGTTTGTCTCTTTTCATGCTCTCTTAACCAGACCTTTCATCTCTTCCATTTTTATTTATTTATTTTTTACATTGCAGTGTCTACAACTAAACACGGAAAAAGAAGAAAGGAGAAAAAGAAAAAAAAGCACCTGTTTATATTAGTACCCATTACATTTAAAAAAACTGGGAAGACTTTACTTCATAGCTTGCAAAGAAAGTCATATAACATTTAAATAATGCCATTAAGAAAAATAAATAAATTTGTTTTTCTTATAGTTAACTTTCTCCCTCCTCCTCTCCTCTCTGAAGTAAATCTCCAAAGATTAATGACAGGAGATAGGGCATATGCTTTAGAGCCCCCTACAAGTTTAACAAAAGTCCATAGAAATCCAGTATTTCCAAATCCTCTTGTTCTACCATGTTTCACCAGTATAATTATTGCTTTGTAATCCCACATTTGTCAGTTTCCAAGTTAATGATTTTATTCTCTGAACAATAATAACATGAATTAGGGCATATGCTTTAAAGTTTTCTACAAGTTTGACAAAGTCCAAGGAAATCCATTATTTTTAGATTTTCTTGTTCTGTCATGTTTGACAAATATTATTCTTGCTTTATCATCCCACATTTGTCAGTTTCCAAATTACTAGCTTTAATCCTGTTCATCTCCATCTCCCAAGTCCTGTCTCTGTTTCATTTTCAACATATTATCAATTCTTCTAATCGACTCTTATGTATTCTTCCCTTTCTCAGCCATTTTCTGTTGAAACAGTGGAAAAGATTTCATGGGCTCAGTCTCTCTGTAGTCATCACCAGAAGAACATGGAGCAGAACTTTGTCTTTTTCACAGCTCACCCTTTGTTGGACAAACTTTTGTATTTTGTCCTTAAACTGTACTTCATCAAAAAATGATTTTGTCCCTGCAGGGAAAAACACTTTGAAGATGGCTGGGTTCAGAAGTTTGAATCTCACTCCTGCTTCTTGATATTCGCTAAATAATGGAATATATTTACTTCTGTTCTGACTGGTGTACAATGAGTAGTCATTCTCTATAAACACTCTACTTTCTCCCACTTTTAGCACTTTGTCCTTCTGCTGATAAGACTGTGCCCTTTCAATTAACAATTCCTGTTGTGGAATACCAGTCCAGTTGCTTATTTGTGCTTTCATAAAATGAATACAGTCTGTTCCTTCCAACTTCTCTGGTACAGCATAAAATCTCAGGTTTTCCCTACGTGCTCTGTCCTCTAATTCCATTATGTTTGAGGCATCTCTTCTTGTGCAGTTTCATATTCAGCCTGCCTTTTCTTCATTTCAGCCTCTGAGTTTTGCAGTTCCATCACCTTATATGAATATCTATTTAAAACTGTTTCCAATTTTTTCAGCTTTTTATTGTTTGTGTTGATATACTCAATTAGTGTTTTGTTTATTTTAACCAGGTCTGTGTGCAGCTGCTTTATACTTTCCTCTAGGTTACAGAAAGTCAATTATGGAACTTGCACTGCTTCTTGCTGAACAACTGCAACACATCTCCCAGTTTGTGTTTCTTTCTCACCTTTTGTAGCTGCTTTGCCTCCAGGTCCTTTATATTTCTTTTTTCCTGGTATCTTGGCAGTGTACTTACTAGCCAGTTAGTAAGATTCACCCAGAAATAGGTCCACTGGCCTTCTCTGCTAAGTTTCTGGTTTCAGACTTTGAGAGCCAGAATTAAAGTGTTACTCAATGTGCAGCCATCTTGAAAGCTGCTCCTTGACTACCATTGCTGTTAGAAAAAAAAAAAAAATATATATATATATATATATATATATACACACACACACACACACACACACACACACACACACACACACACACACACACACACACACACACACACACACACACACACACATATATATATATATATATATATATATATATAATCTTTCATACTGGTAGTTATTTTCCCTTCACCATTAGTATTACCACTCAGAGATGGGTGACAAACTAAATGGTTTCAAGAAATGCATCTCTTGTGGACAGTAAATACCTAATTCAGATGCCCCAAGGGAATATGAATATTGCTTGGGTGCTGGCTGTTGAGATTCAGATTTTTCTCTTTATGATGGCTTCAACACCAGAGCATTCACTGATAAAAACAACAAGCTAGTTTTGAAGGGCCTTTTTTTCCTTCTTCTCCCACCTCTATTCCAACTGTGCTCAACCCCCCTCTAAGAAATCAGACAAAGGGAACAAAGGGAAGCCTGACTCAGCTCCCAAGGACAAAGAGGAAGAGATCGCCAGATCTTTCAATGTCTTCGGCTCCATCATCAGAGCCACCACCAAAACTGTCAAGAAAACTGGATCCAACAACTGCAGATTCTACTGTTTCAAAAACAAAGTTGCCTTGGATCTTGTCATCTCTTTGTTCACCAGATCCAATACCTTCTCGACTCCCTTCTCCTTTTTTGCTGGAGTCTCCATTTAAGCACTGAAGGCCACCATCCACTAGCTCCTCACTTAGGTCTTCCAGGAGTATGTTCAAGGCTGAAGTGGATAGGATGATAAGGAAATTCCTCAGAGCTCAGATCCAGATGGGGGTTATACCTTCTCCACTTCGATCGGATCCGTGAGCCTGTCCGTAATTAGTTTTCCTTTAGTTTCTCCTTCTCTGATGTGGCCTGTGGTTTTGCAGCCCTCAGATCTGAGATCCCTAGTGGTGTCCTCATCAATTCCAAAGACAACTCATTCTTCAGCTCCAGTTACTTCCCTGAGCCATCCGGCTCTAAACCTTTTGGAGCAGTGGCTTTGGCTCAGGTCATTTCCTGTCTGACTCCAACCTCAGGTGGAGGGCTTAGAGGGATTCAGGGGTTGGTGGTGCAGGAAATGTCAGTTCCAGCGCCTCTAGCTTTGGTCTCCCCTAGGCACTCTGCCTTTGAGATTGTGGACAGGTATGAAGGGATCAAGGGGGATTTCTCAGATTTAAGTGAGGGAGGAAATTCCTACAAACATTATTGAATTGCATCAAGGGTCTGACTCTCTAAAGGTTTTTCATGGACAGACAGCTTGCAGAAAAAAAAGAAGACTAAGCATATTTCCCACATTGTTAAGGATTCCCAGCATGAATGTCAGGATTATACTCAGGGTTTGTTTAATGCTTTAATGGCCTTGAATTCTCCTCAAGGGGTATCTGTCCCTACTCCTCCCTGGTCTTCCATTCCTGTTAAGAGGCCAAAGGAATTGAATTCCTCAGTTGAGGATTTGTATTCTTAGGAAGACTTTCTGGCTTAATCTTCCCAAATTCCTTCTCCTTGGACTACATTTCAGAGGAAGAGGATTCCCTGAGTCCAGATTCCCCCGTGGAGGACTTGTTCTTTCGGGATACTGTTGCCTGCATGATGGATTATTTTAAATGGGAAGATTTGGCCCTCTTTTCCCAAGTTTCTAAGATGGTATCTGACCTTCCTGATTCAGAAGAGAAGGCTTATGCTCTCTCCTAGTTAGGATCCACTTCTCATGTTGCCTGTCACTCAGTAAATGCAGCTGTGATACAGCTGATGCATCTTCCAGGTTTGCTGCCTTAGTTCAGTGATGAAGTGTTATTTCTGGCTAAGTCTTCAGGTGTTGCCAAACTTTTAAATGCTCCTCTAGATAACAAAAGTCTTTTTGGGGCTGCTGACATATTTAAGTCTCTTCATGATAAGTGTAAAGCCTTGTGAGAACATAAGCACATTTTTGTTTCCCCTATTCCCAAGTTTCAGAAGAACTATCCTTCTAAATCTGCCTTTGTTCATAGACAAACTTGCCACCCCCTCGTAAGAGTAAAAAGGGTTCTAGACATTGTTCCTCCTGATAAGTCTACTCAGACTCCCTCATAGAAACCTTCTTTTCAGGATAAGTCTGTTTCTATTTGATGTTTGGCCTTTTCTTCCCCTTGGCCAAGTTCCCTTGTCTCTCTGCCTCTCCTTGTATCTTTCAAATTAGCATTGAGTCACGTGAAGTTCTTAGGTTTGGTCGATTATCAGTCAGGGATATTTCATGCTTTGGAAATCCTTTCTTCCCTTTTCAGGCATTCCACAACTTCCTTGGGAACAACTTCCTCATTTCTCAGAGGTCCTGCAATCTCTTTTGGATTAGGGCACCATTCAGTCCATTCCCCTGCACAGCTGTGGAAGTGGTTTTACTCCATGATGCATTTGGTTCCCCTGAAGGATGGTGCATGGAGACCAATTTTGGACATTTTCTGCTCTGGGCTTTTCTCAAGTTACCTTCTTTTTGGATGTTGTCTCTTCAGACATTGTTTCTTCTTCTGCTTCCAAAGACCTTTCTGATGTCTCTGGATCTCAAGGATACATACCTTCACATCCTCATTCATCGTCTTTTCAGAAAATGTTCTCCATCTCTTCCTTGTATTTTCAGTTCACTGCTTTTGTGCAAGTTGAACTTACCATAAGAGTAGATGTTCAAATGATCACTGCTGCAGTAGTCACTTTCTCCTTTCATCCCTCTTGCTTTTTGCTGTGCTTTTTAACCCAGGGTATGGGCATTTACTTTTTGTTATTCCTGGCATTATCCTTTCAGGGCTCAGTCTCCCTCTCTTTGCTAGCATAAAAGCTCTGAAGGGCTTTGCACTCAAAGTTGTCTTTTAGTCAATTCAGCTTAAGCTGGCTGATAGTTTGGGCATGTGGATGGTACTCTGATACTTTGGAAGCTGTGTCGCTGTTATATCCTTGGCAGGATATAACCCATATAGGTAAGGTTACTACAGCAGTGATCATTCAAGTTTCTACTGTTATGGTAAGTTCAACTTGCACAACTGTACTTTCCTTCCTATCAACTCCTCTTTTATTTTACCCTTCCCAAATCCAATTCTGACTTGCACAGTCTTCTCCCAATTATTTTTAAGTCTTAAATTCATTCTAAATTCTTAAAATTTTCCCTTTTTCTAAAACTAGATCCTGCCTGTCCTTTGCCAACATACAATCATCCACAAACAATATAAAGATTTTTGTTTACATATCCTTTCCAAGCACTCTAACACCCTCTGTGATAATACCTGTATCACTAAAACAAATACACTAGGGTGAAAAGGGCATTCTTGCCTTCTCTCCCTAAGTTTACTGCCCTTGATTATTAACCATTCACTAACAACCTCACCTCAGACAGTCTCTACCTGGTCTCAACATTCTTGTGTCCGCTGAGTAATAACATTCTTAGACTGCCACCAACTCTGTTCCATTGCCTTTTTCTTAAACTCTCTTGCTCCCCTATCCCTATAAGTCTAGGGGTCATTCCTTCTATTCTCTTGACAAGGATTGAAGCTAAAATTATGACACCCATGTTAATATGGGAGCTAGGCCTGTACCTTCCAGGTTCAATCTGTTCTTGTTCTCCCTTCAGTAACAACAGTATTTTGGCTTTAGTAAAAGAAGCTGGTAGCATTCAGTTCAGTATTACATAACTCACAGAAATATAATTTTTCCCATCTTCCTTAGAAACATCCAGGTAGCCTGTCTTCTCCTGGAGTCTTCCTCACCTTCAGATACATGCATATACCGTTCACTTGCAACAACTGTATTTCCTTTTCAAGTCTAACTCATTCTTCTCCTCTAACTTTTCCTTCTGCCCAGTGCATTGATGTACCACTCACTCCTTCCTCCTTATCTTTTCATGGTTCTCTTTCCTTATATATTTTATTACACAAGTTACACATTTTAAACTCTGCCTCTGTTTTCTCTCGTTGCTTGCATGCCAAGAACCTTAGTGATTTCTCCCCATATACCCACCAGAACTCCATTGTATCTACTAGTCCCTTCTCTACTACTAGTGTAATGTCTCTCTCCAGTATTTGATTCTTTGCATTTTCTTCCCTCAAGCATTTCTTACCACCCCATTTCTCTTCTCCGTCATCCATCTACAGGAGCATAGCAAGGGTGGGGCCAACTGGGAAGCCACCTCAGGTGCAAGGTGTCAGCAGATCTGTTTTTTTTCCCAGTTTTTGGCCCCTCCCATAAATGTGAGGCTTGGCAGTACAGCAGATGGGCATTAGGATCTGATGGAAGGGATGCCAGGCCTTTTTTCTTTTTGTGCTGTCATGCAGAACATGAAGGTATACTGCATTAGGACCTAGCACTGCTACTCCTGGGAGGGAGTACCAGATCAGAGAAAAGGCCTCTTTGTTTTTCTGTTGAGGGCTGTCAAATCAGGGAGTGGCATCAGGTGCCAAATGCGCCAGCTAAAGCTTTGTCTTCTTCTGAAGGCTCATCTGTTGAAATTTTAACTGTCTCACCTTAGTACACTTCTGCCTTCACCAAAATCCCTCCCAATAATTTGCCTCATATACCTGGTACTGTCACTTTGACAAAGAAAACTGTGTATAGAAAAATAAAATAAATGTTTTCTATTTCAGTACATGTTGATTATAACATATCAGCAAAACATCATCCACATATATTAAGTATGGAAGTGTCTTTGCATGCCAAGGAAACTTTAAATAGGTCAGACCTATGCTGAACTTATGCAAAGAAATAACCACACTCTGATCAAGTGGCTAAGTTGCAAAATGCTTGCTGCTTTGGTGCATCCAATGAGGTATACATTTCACAAAAATCTGTCAAGCAAATAGTTCAACTGCAGGTCAAAGTATGCAATAAGTGATCAGTATGCAGTCTTGGTTTAGCAGAAACACATGGTTTCCCATTGTTTCCTTCTTTTTGGCTTAATGAACAGTCCACATTCCTTCAATAATCTGTTAATGATACACTTCACAGCACACTTTTAAAAATAAATTAAGCTGCAATAAAATAGACTTTTCAAACCTCTTTATGTAACCCTGTAAATATCTTGGGTACTGTCCAGGGAACTGTATTGCCTTGAACAATATAAGTCTACCATTTTTAATACAAAAATATAACTTATTTAGCATTCCCCTACTTCTTAAACTAACGTTGATCAAGTTAACAGCAAGTTGCCAGGATAATAGTATATTCACTTATTCATATCCATCATCCCAATAAATATTTTATCACAGTTTGTGGAATGCAAACATATTAAGCATGCAGAACTGAGATTTGGTTTACATATATGGTATAATGTGGATGACCCTACTCTGCAAAGGGGCTCATGCAAAGAGAGCTAAACACTAGCCAAAATGTACAACTAATTTGTGAATGCAGCTAAATTAGTAATTCTTGCAAACCTTATATGGCAAGCTGCTTATCTTCAGCCTGTCTAGGATTGCTTTCCCATGAGGTGTTTGACCTGAAGCATGCTGTTATAGTAACAGTATTTAAAAGTACACATGAAAAATGTTTGCATGCAACTGCCATTGCAAAATAAAAATCTACTTTGAAAATGCCTTTCTTTTAAAAACAACAGAAAAGGCTTAGCTCTGGCCAGAAACCATAATATTACATTAAACTGTAATTTTAGCCTTAATAGAATCACTAAAGACCTTTCTTATCAAATTGATAAAGAACCGGACTGCAAGCCATTGAACTAAAGTGCTTAATTTCTATACATCCTGTAGAGGACATGCTACCGACCTTCTGATCTTGCCTAGTACTGCTTCCATTGAGATTTGTGGCCCTAATCAGGTTATTAAACCAACAGTATATTTGAAGTGCCTGTAGAACTATGTTTCCATGCATCTAACAATATATATATATATATATATATATATATATATATATATATATATATATATATATATATATAGCAAACTTGGGAACACATACACAAACTCACAAAGTTCTCCAATTCAAGATGGTGCTGGTAAGTTGACGCACACTGGTGAAAAATGGTAAATCCCGCTATGCAGCTCTGGAATAAATCAATCCTTTCTTATTCAAAGGTTATCCAAACAGTTGCCATGTTCAAGCATCCAAATGTAAATAGTGGACAAAAGGTAGAACTAAAACCAAACTGGACCAAACAGGGCCAGAAGTTTATTAAAACATTAAGCAACACTTCTTCAGACAAATGGTTCTACACAAGAAACCAGCCTGTGTTATAAAGGCAATTTCAAATTCAAATTGTGCCCCTCCCCTGGTACAATCCGAATGACCTCATTTCCTGATCACAAAGCTTACCAGCACCATCTTGAATTGGAGAACTTTATATATATATATATATATATATATATATATATATATATATATATATATACTTCTAATACTCGAATGGCCATATAATAGAATTTTATTTTCACAAGGTGAAAATGAAATACCCGAACAGCAAATTTTTCCCAGGGCAAGTAAATACTTGGCCAAACTTCAATGAAACATACACCCGAGTAAATAAAACCCATCTAGGTGGGGAGGATATGTCCCTATAACTCCCTAACTATACCAACTCCAGGAATGCACTACAGTATAGAAAAGGACATGTTGAGCAAGTGTTTACTTGCCCTGGGAAAAATTTGCCTTTCGGGTATTTCATTTTCGTGATTTTCATCTTGCTAAAATGAAATTTGATGATATGGCCATTCGAGTATTAGAAGGAGATATATATACACACACACACACACACACACACACACACACACACACACACACACACACACACACACACACACACACACACACACACACACACACACACACACACACACACACACACACACACACATGCACACACACATATATATACATATTTCTACTCAGAAAGTGACA
>NC_056737.1:452230881-452238381 GCF_019279795.1 Protopterus annectens | reverse complement strand
TGCTTTACTTCTACAATGATAACAGATATTTGTATTTACTTTAAAAATTTATTTCAAATTTTATAGCACAAACACTAACAGACATTTGCTAAACAACGCAATACATTCTCACAGTGAAAACAGATTTAACATTAAAACAGCCCTTGAAACTGACATTCACTGAAACAGCATTGAAACCCATATTCAGAGAAAATGCATCTGGTCAGTGGTGAATTAAGTTTACCTTTGGGCTGTTTTCAAATTATAGGCCCTTTGCACATATTTTTTGGACCATGCAAACATGCAAGAATTCTTTGATTCACCTTCCTGGATGTATTAAATTATATCCCTTGTATAATACATCACCACTTGTTAGATCAAGTTTTAAATTTAGAGTTCTGAACATTTTTCCAGTAAGCAATGAAGAAAAACTTATGAACCAATAATGACAAAAACTGCCCAATTCAGAGCATTTAAACCATAAAAGGCCACTCAAACTTCTGCCATTACAATCCACCAATATCGGTCAATATGCACCGTCTCTCAGAAGTAAAAGTCATCTGAATAATTCCACATTAAAGAGATCTGTAACAAATGAAGAGATTGCTGCTACCAAACAACTTTGTATTTTAGTATTTCATCTACAAATTCAGTGCCTGCCGCCCTTGAAGAAAAAAAAGTGGTAAGCTGGTAATATTGCAATAGGAAATGGATGGCAAACTGAAAACAGGTTAATAGTTACTAGGCATCTCATCCACAGGAGATCATACTCAGGACTGCAGCACCCCACCTCCTTAAAATATGACACAGTATCCTCAATCCATCTAAATGCTCTGGGAGTAGAACCCACAGCATTCCACATCAAAAGGAAACATGTTAGCTGTTGTGCTACTAACCGTGTTTTTAAACTCTGTATATAACAATAGTGATGACATTTGCTAAACAAAACAGTTGCAGATTGTAAACAGACCTAGCATGAGAAGCAGTAAACGTATCTTTCTTTGAAGTTCACAATTCCTTGAAAATGGACTTGAAACTCAATTTCTTGACAAATGCTCCTGAAACTCAGTTTCCTGAAAAATGCAGCTTGGTAGATGGGGTAGAGGATACAGTAAACAAATTACTAACCACCTGTTATCCCTAACTAGGTCATTTTAATCCATCCACACAGACACTTCAACCTCTTAGTGCAAGAAATCTGGACAAAGCCTAAAATAAATAAGGACAGATTATAAACATTGCTCTCATGAACTTAGAATAATTGGTAGAACAACAAGATTTCTGTTAGTAAGGAACAGACCAAAAATATGGGGAAAAATCTGGACAGTCTGCAAAAATCTGGACAGTTGAGAAGTATGCTACACACACACACACACACACACACACACACACACACACACACACACACACACACACACACACACACACACTCTTCCTACCCCCTCTTTGTACGTATTTACATGAAGCTGAAGTATAGTGGTAACCAGAATAGTAGCAGTGTAAATGGTGTGATATGTAAGAAAATTTACTCTAACAGAGATCATTTGCTTAATAGGCTGACTGCCTGGAGACCAAAGTGCATTGCTTGCTTTCAGGGTGTTAACAGATTTACATTTAAGCAGGTTATAAATCAATTCATAACGTCAAATTTTTTGATCAAAGAAAACAGATTGCTTTCATACCTCATATGTATGCTTGCAATATTTCTATCATATCAGATTAATTAGGATTTTAAGCACATATCAAAATAATATTCTCGATCCCATACTTAGAGGCTCCATATATAAATAAATAGCATACATATATAATATTTGGTATATAGAATGTTTTTGTCCATTATTTAACCAGTTCCACATCATGGAGACACCTTTCCAGACTGAAGAAGTAACTGGTGCATTCCAATCCTATTGCTGTGTTCTTCCTTCCTTCTATCCTCTATTCAAATGACTCCTTTGTACATTGTCCCAATTATCTTACTCACTTCTTCCTGAACTTAAATCCCCTGATCATCACCTCCTGACTTCTGCATCTCTGTCTTTTTACAGATGTAGATTGCTTATCTTTTCCATGGTTTCTATTTTCCTTTTGAGTTTCAGCCTCTCCACCTAACACTGTAGCAGAGTCTTGTGTCTTTTGAAGGTTTGGACTACCCACATTCACTGATTCTTTCCACCTCTTCACCTCCATCATCCTCCTAGGTCCTCCACTTGTCAGTTGACCATTCCATAATGTAGAACTCCTCTGCAAGAGGAAGCCAATTTGTCTGGATTAACACTTCCATCCCTCTATTCCCATGCTGAGGTGTACTGTCTGTACATGACACAGGAGGTCTCATGCCCTTTACTGATTCCATTCCTCTTCTGGAGAATTAATTATCCTCCTGTTGCATCCCACTACCTTAATAAAAGCTGCTAGGTGTACCACCAAGAAAACAGTGTCATTTTCTTTAATTCCCACCTCACTTCAGTATAAACTGATCTTTTCAAAATAAAGCTCTGATATAGTTCTGAAACATTCTAAAAGTAGTCTCTTCCACTTTTATGCCTCATAAGAGGTATGCATTGTTCAGAAGCCATTTTTTAGCCACACAAGACTGCAGCTTGCAAATTACTTGTCAAGGTCACCTGGTTGGTGATGGTGGATTATGCTTCCTCCCCACCCTATGGATTCTTTCTATTCCTAGTCCACATCAGTAGGTGTATTAGCCACTAGTGGTTGTTTGTCATGAAAATAAATCAAATCAACATCAGACATACTTTTCAGTGTTCCAGGAAATGTTATAGTTCCTCATCCCTGTTGATTCTCCATGTCATCAATTTTCTCACACAGCGTCTCGGCCTAAGATTGTAATTCTAATATTTAAGAATCCTGAAACTGCATGTTGTCATTGTGCTTTTTATTTTTCCTGTAGATGATCAGTTTTAGAATCCAGCGATGACAGTATCTATTTTAGGTTCATAGGTAAGTACTGGGATACATATTCTTGTGGTCCATTTCAGACCTAGCCAGTTTCACTTTTTGTGCTCAAATGAATCTATCCCATTTAGTTATTGATTGGCCTTACCTAACCAATGGTCAATAGTTATGTATTACCCTAGTGAGAATAACTGAGATTATACCATAGATAATTTGAGGGGACCCATGCATGGGATAAAGTATTTAGATGATGTCTCTGTCCATTAGACATACAGGAGTCAGTTCTGGGGTACATTTTCTGTTTCTTATCCATAGATCCAAGTTGTGCTTCAATATGGACAGGGATGAACTTTGTTTTATGTGGATAGAGTCTGTTCCAGAGCAGTGGTATCTTCTGTGAGATATACATGTCCCTCCAAACTGTGCTGTTGCAGAGGAGGCTTAGATCCCTAGACTGAGTATTACTGATTCCTTTTGACTTGCTGATGTGCAGTAAATCCATCATTACTGGGTCACAGGATGCCTTGTATGCCAGACACAGGTCACATCTTAGCAGTTTCTAGAATACTGAGTATCGTGACATGGTTTGAGTTGGTCCATGTAGGATGTGCTGTTTAGGCCTTGAATCCTTTTAGTAAGGCATCTCTGTGTGCATTCCAGTTGCTGCATGTTGGACAGACACATGCCAAGGAGGGCATTATATTCAATAATTCACCCAGTGAGGGCTGATTAAGGGGGTACATGACATTCCTAGATCTAGACACACAATCCCTTTGTTTATAAGTTGTGAAATATAGAAGGACTTTCTTACAACAATGTACACGTGTCGGTCAAAGGTTAAGTCACTGTCCACATAAGTTCCCAAATCCTGAACAACTGGATCAACTCTTATGGGCGTATTGTCAATGCGGTAGTTCCCTGGGGTTGATGACTTTCCCAAAGGATACAATAATTTATTTTTTGACATTTACTTTCAGTCCATGATTTTGGCACCAGTTATTTATTTTGGACAAACCTTCCTGCAGGATCGCTAAGTCATTTGGGGATTCATTGACTGCTTCTGGCTTGTAGTCATCTGCAAACAGCTACAGCCCTTAGGTATTGTTTTTTTTTACTTTAGAAAAATAGATGCCAAACAGGAGAGGTCCCAGAACAGAGCCCTGGGGACTCCACCGGTGACTAGTCTTTTTCTGGAAGTAACTTCCCCTGTTTTGATATCCTGCAGCCTATCTTTGAGCTAGTTGGTAATCCAGAGGATGATGTAGGGGTTTAGTCCCAGTTTATTTAAGTTTTCTACTATGCCTTAGTGGGGAATGGTGTCAAAAGCTTTGACAGGTCAAGGTATGCAGTGTATACCATTTTACCTTCATCCATTGTCTTGGAGACCAGGTTGAGTAAGCATGACTTGCCCTTGATAAATCCAAACTGAGACAGATCCCATATTTGGAGGTTCCCTATGTCCTGAATTATCAGTTCCAAGATAAGCCTTTTCATGGCTTTGCATATGAGGATGGTCACTCTTATGAGTCTATTACTGCGTTGTTCTGTGGAAAATCCTCCCTTATGTAGGGGAATGACTTTAGCTGCTCTCCATTTGTTTCATACAAAACCTCTATGGAGGCTGAGATTGAACAGGGAGGTGAGATTAGGGGTGTGGCTAAATTGAGCTTCATGCTATTTAGGATGCATTTAGGGATATTGTCAGGACCCTATTGATCCAGTATTTTTAACTTTTGATAGCACTTCTAGAATTTGTCTAGTGTGATGGCTGGAGTTGAGCCAGTTTCAGGTATATCTTGAGGGACAGATGGAGGGGAGAGAGGGGTAAAGTTAGAACTAAATTTATTGGCCAGTAGGTTCACTATATCTTCAGGCTCAGTGTAGGCCACTTTGTTCACAATCAGCTCAGTGGATTGCTGCATTGTGCTTTTTCGATCACATGGCATTTATTTAGTTATGGTTATAATCGCAAAAGCACAGCTATCGCTGTATTTTAGGAGGAAAACAGTGAATTTTGTCAAAAATTTCCTTTCAGTAGGCCACCCTTTGAATTAATTTCACCTTCCTCTCTTTATTCTAGCATTCTTTTCTATTAATCAAATCTTCTTTCATTTCTACCAAGACCTTGGTATTTTCTTCCAGTACCATTGTTGGTACTTTGGTTTTCCTCTCTTTGCTTCTTTGTACCTGTTTTTATTGACTACTACTGTTTTTTTTTAAACAAAAAAATTTTTATTAAATTATCACATATGGCATAGGTAATATTTCCAGTCCAGTTGCTTATTTGTGCTTTCATAAAAGTAATATGGTATGTTCCTTCCAACTTCTCTGGTACAGTATAAAACCTCAGGTTTTCCCTACGTGCTCTGTCCTCTAATTCCATTATTTTTTGAAAAAACAAATTACATTGACACAATTTTAGTTACAAACATTATGCATCACAGACACCATTGAGACAACTGTAGTTGCAAACATTATACATCACTTATAATCTATTCAGTCATTGTCAGTTAAGCATTATATAGCTCATTCAAATCCTGCCTTCTTTTAAACCTCATTCTTCCTCTGCATATATATTGTTCCCACAATTCCCATTTTCTCCTATATAGTTTGCCCCTTCCATTTTCTAAAGATCTCAGTTCTGGTTCTTTTATCTCTGTTAGTGTAGTCACTACCTCTAGTAAAGCTGGTTTAGATTTTGATTTCCATTTTCTAGTAACAGTGGCTTAACAGCAAGCTTTCTAAACTCTTGCATATTATCAAGGTAATCCCTTATTTTCTATTTAGCATTCTGTAGTTGCTCCTTTTCTTGTTCTGTGGGATTCCCCCTATTTTGCAATACTTTAACATTTGTCAGTCCATCTAAATAATTCCTGTTACTGCTTAACCATATCTCCCTTTCCTTTATTTCCACCCTAGTTTTAAACTCCACTTTAATTTTAGCCCACTCCCAGCTATATTTTCAGAAGAAATTTCTGTCTTCTCTAATAGCTCGCGAGTAACTTCCAAAACCCATTCCTTAATTCCTCTCTTTTCAACAGCTAGGTGGGAAAATGGCAGTCTCACTTTTTTATTTCATTACCATGCCATTTTTATTTTAATTATTATTGGTGCATGATCTGAAAATAGTTATTGGGTACATTTCAAGACCTTCAATTAAATGCACATGTTCCTATGAAATACAAAAACTGGACTAGGCTAGATAGAATTTATAATTTGGATAATAACATGTAAATTCACTCTGAACTCCAAGTACTGAATTCACCTCTTCCATGTCAAACATTTTCATATATTTTTTTCAAAAATCTACCCTGCTTTGTTATATTTTCCTTTCTGGGCTCCCCAGAAACATCTTCACTGTTGCAAACGAAATTCCAATCCCCACCTATAAGTAATATTCCTTGCTGAAAGCCAATTATGTCTCCCAGCATTTTCTTAAGCTCCATTATAGCAGTTTTAGGTGAAATATAAATGCTTGCCAGTGTAGTCCACCTCCCTTGCCAGTAGCCCCTTAGTACTGCATATCTTCCACTATTGTCTTTTTTCCCTGTACTGTCACTATTGGGGTTCCTCTTGCAATTAATATAAGTACTCCTATTTTCCTTTGCCCCATGTTTTTCACTGAATAACCACCCTGAAAACCTTTCTTTTTCAAATTCAAAGTTCTATTCTTTCTAAGTGTGTCTCCTGTAGCATAGCTATTTGCACTCTACATTTTTTAATATACTTCACTGCTCTTTCTTTTTGTATTTCTCTGTGAGACCATTTAGATTTAAATGTGTTACAAAAAGCATGCTTTTCTTATATAGTTGTTATTACCACCTTTTTTGTATAACTGCTTTTTTGTTAAATGTCTAGTTCCAACTTTTATATTACATGCATGTACGGTCTGGCAGGTTGGTCTTTTACACAGTTGTTTCTTGTCATATCCATTTGAGCCTATGTCACACCTTAAAAAACTTTTTGTTTTATTGAAAGACCTCAAAAAAACCCCAACCCCACAATACTGCCCTAAAACCTATTAACTTAATAATAACACACAAAACTATGTATATCTTGAAATACTGAAGTTTAATCTTCCTAATAAGAGCAAAAGTTCTAAACTGATAGCCACACCCACAGCCTCAAGATAACCAAAAAGAAAGTTTTTTCATGCTAAGATGCATGTTATAGCCTATGCTTTTAGTAAGTGCTGTCTGGCTTTGTCTTATCTTTATAGCTCTCCCAACTCTGTAAACACTTGAATGCTTTCAGTAAACATTTTCTCAAAGCCATTTCTCTTTATGAAATTGTTTGCTGGTGACATGCAACTAGACACAAAACTGCTAAGGATACCTTTTTACCAGAAAAAAGCCTGATAATATTCAATATTCTTTTTTCATTTACATGCTTTGTATTAAACCTCTTAATGGATAAAGTCAAAGGCCTGAACCACATCCTTTCCCTATGCAAGCATGAGAAAAAACAAACTAGTTTATCTCTTGTTGTGCTCTCTTAACCAGACCTTTCATCTCTTCCATTTTTTATTTATTTTTTTACATTGCAGTGTCTACAACTGAACAAGGAAAAATAAGAAGGGAGAAAAAGAAAAAAAGCACCTGTTTA
>NC_056737.1:452215881-452225881 GCF_019279795.1 Protopterus annectens | reverse complement strand
AGAAGACAGGGCACTTGAGACTGGGGACTTAAGACCCATCCTGGATCTCAGAAAACCAAATCAATACATAAAATATTCAAGATTCTGGATAGTCACAGTTCAGCACATGTTTCTCTTGTGAAAGGAAGATTGGATGTGCTCATTAGATCTTTAAGATGAGTACTATCACATCAAAATGAACAAGTGCTCCAGAAGATATCTGCACTTTTGGCTGGGAGCAAGTTATTACCAGTTCAGAACACTGCCCTTTGGCCTCACCACAGCCCCCAGGGTGTTCAGCATATGCATTGTAGTGGTAGCAGCTCACCTTGGACTGCTGGGATTCAGAATGTTTCTGTACCTAGATGACTGGTCCCTGATTGCCCCATCCAGGCATCTACTTCTACAGGAAAGGGACCACTTTCTCCACTGTGTGCTCACCTAGTAATCACAGTCAACTACAGCAAATTGCAGCTCACACCTACGCAGAATCTGTAGTTTATAGGTGCTCGTCTAAACATGGTCACTCAGATAGCCTCTCTTCCACCTACACAAATTCAGATACTCAGATCCCAGGTCAAGAAAGTGATCTTGCACTCTTCTTTTCCAGCACAACTAATCTTATAAGCCTTGGGATCCATGGCAGCAACTATCACCATAGTTTCTTTAGTCAGGTTTCACATGCAGACTTTATCGGTACAATTGTCTATTCTTCAGCAGCCTTTATTCACCCCCGTCAAGATTACTCAGTCTTGCAAAAATATCTTTGGTGGCTTCACTCAGATTAAGTTTTTCTAGGCTGTCCATTTGTTTGCACTACTTGGGAAGGACAGTCCAAGGTAAGTGGACTCCAGAGATCAAGATGCACATCAGTGTTCTGGAAATGAGAGCAGGCCTCAGATGGACAATATATCTGTTGTCTGGTAAATCAACAAATAACGGTCAACCAGATCTTACCCTCTCTGTCGAGAAGCACTGAGAGTATGGCAATGGACAAACTCTTCTGGCCACTTTTTTCATAGCAGAGCACATACTGAGGAAAGCCAACATGATTGAGGACAAACTAAGAAAGACCATTCTGATGCTTCATGAGTGGTCTCTCAATGTCAAAATGGTGGAGATAATTTTCCATAGATGGGGTCAGCCATGCTGTGACCTTGTCTCATCTCTGCTCAGTAGCAAGTACAGCAGGTTCTTTGATCTGATGTCTCCAATGGGGGAGTCACTGAGTGGTGCTCTAGTCCATGACTGGCCCTCCGTTTTTCCTCTGGCTTACCATCCTGTTACCTCTCATCCCCAAATTTCTACAAAATGCATACTGGCTGAAGAGCACAGTTATCCTCACTGCACCATTTTGGCCTTGTCAAATTTTGTTTCTTTTCCTCTGTCCTCATCTTCTACATCCACCCTGGATATAGGATCCCAATCCAGACCTCCTGGCTCATCCAACAGGGATAACTCATCCAGACATTACAGGCCTCAAACTGACTGCACGGTTTCTCCAGTTCCACTGATTGCTAGACAGCCCAGGCTTTCCTCCCCGGGCCATCATATTTTATTCTCTTCTCAAAAGGCTTCTACTAGAAAGATTTACAAAGGCAAGTGGAAGAAATATGCATTTTTGCCCTTGAGGGATCTGAACCTCATTTCAACCCCTATGCCAACTGTATTTGTCTTTTTAGCTTCAATTTTCAATGAAGATGCTAGTTTTTCTACTATTAAGGTCCAGCTGGCTGTCACTTCAAACTAATATTTAGGTGAAAATAATTCTTCTTTTGCTTCTTCTAAATTATGCAAAGCTTTTCTCAAATGAACTTTTTAACTTAGAACTCCACTAAAGGATCCTACTCCTCCTTGGATTTAACTATCCTACTTTAAACTCTGACATTTATAAATGCTTTGTTGATGACACCTTCCTTATTTGGTGTGGTATTGTTAATAGTTTGAATAATTTTATTGAGTACCTACAGTCTATCACTAATTTATTTTGAGTTTTAAATCAACTTATTCTGCCATTAACATAAATTTATTTTTATTTATTTTGCATTTGTTTACTAGGAAATTCCGACAGAACACAAGTCCTTTTTCAGCGGAGGCCCTGGGAGAAAAGCTCCACATAAAAAAGCTAATACAACACAAGTGCAATTAATATATAACAAACACAGCAGAACACAGTTAAATATACAATGTGAGACACATGGCGTAATTAAACATAGTACTAGATATAATTTGTGTTTATATGTACAGTTAGTAAGATTGAATCAAATATGGTATCAGCATTAGAAACAAGTAGGTTAATCAGGAGACATACATGGACATATCCAGTTTTTAGATAGATACGTTTTTAGTAAAAGTTTAAAATGAGGTGAGGTTGTGGTGGATATTATACTGGGAGGTAATGTATTCCAGATTTTAGCTATACAGTTGAAGAAGAGGGATTCCCCAGCCTGATTATTGGCAGTGGAGAGTTTTATCAGAGATTTATTATTGGATCGCAAAGTTCTTGCACTGGGTATGGTTGTAGTTGATTTTGCGGTGCAGGTGTCTTTTCTTTCTGATGTAGTAATTTGTAGGCTGTGGTTAGCTGGGTGTAAAGTAGGAGTTGAGGAAACTCAAGCCACTTGAGCTACCTGAGGGCCATTGATGAGACCTGGAGTTTCAGTTGGTTGCAAATCTAGCAATTTTATTATAACATGTTTCAAGTTTTGCAAAGTCATACTTCCTAAGGTTGGTGAGAATTGGTGATGCATACAATAGAGTTGAGATCAAGTGTGTTTGAGCCGTTGTGGCTTTTGTGTTGTTCGTGAAGTAAAGTTTATTCCTATACAGAGTACCTATTTTTTGTGGACTTTTTATGGTTTGAGATATGTGGAAATCAAATCTCATGTTATTGTCTATTTCAACTCCTAACAGCTTAGTATAGACATTGGGAGAGATTCTGGTTTGGTTGACAGATTTGATAGTGAATGAAAAGGGGACTGTTGTAATTTTGTTTGGATGAAACAGCATAAGTTTCATTTTGTTGTAGTTCAGGATAGGGTGGGAGTTTGTTAGCCAGGTTTTGATTGCAAGAAATGAGTTTTGGGTGAGTACTTGTAATTCTTGGATAGTAGGGGCAACACAAATTACTGTGGAGTCGTCAGCATACTGAATTACAGATGCTTGTGGGACTGAGGTGTGGAGGTTATTGGTGAATAATGAGAAAAGGAGGGGACCTAGTATGGAGTCCTGGGGGACATCTATGGTGGTTGTTAGAAGGGTTGATAGATCTCCTTGCCATTGTACTGCTTGCTGGCATCCAGTCAAATAGTCTTGGAACCAGTCAATTGCAGACTGAGAAACGTTTAGTAAAGAAAGGATGGTTAGGAGTTTGCTGTGGGAGACTATATCGAAGGCTTTCAATAGGTCTAAGATAATAGAAGAAACATATTTGTGATTGTTTCTGTGTTGGTTTATTGTGCTGATAAAAGATAACATGGCAGTGGTTGTACTGTGGTATGGATAGAAACCATGTTGTGACTGAGTTAATAGGTTATTTGTTTGCAGGTAGTGCATAAGCTGTGTATGGACAATTTTCTCTAATATTTTGGACAGTGGGGATAAGATAGTGATAATGTAGCAATACCTTATTTTTCTGAAGAAGAGATGAATAGAATGCAGACTAGACATACAACTACAAAACCACAAATCAGATATCAGATTAAATATAATACTCATACCAATAAAATTAAAGATATCATCAAAGCAAATTGGTCTATTTATGCTCCTCTGAGAAAATTAAAGAAATTAAAGGTCAATATCCCAATTATATACATAAGAGAGAAAGACACTTAAGGCAGCAACTTTGTTTTAAAAATTTCACTATTTCATCTAATATTACTATAACAACAAAAGGTATTGTTCCATGTTATAATTGTCAATATTGCAGTTAAATAACTAAGAACACTGAATGTAAACACCTTATAACTAATAAAATCTTTATTTTTCAAAATGTTGCTACTTATAAAACTAAAAATGTGATTTATTTGGCTACCTGTGAAATATTTACTTGTTTCTATGTAGGAAAGTTACAAGTAAAGTGCTAAAGAGCATTTGAAGTAAAGTAAAGTTAAGGTACAATGTTAAAAGAACAGATTTCATAGCATCTGTCAGATATATGTAGAAAGACTGAAAGCAATGCCTTAGCTAAACTCATTTTAAATATTGATGATAGTCATACGTTTTCTTTTAGAGCAATTAATGTTATAAATAAGAATGATAGTGGAGGTGGTATAGTTTTAAAACACTGAATGTACTGAATATAAATGGATTAATTATTTCTGGGTTGATATATATATATATATATATATATATATATATATATATATATATATATATCCAGGACTAAATTACACTGTAGTATTAAACCTGTTTTAAAGAAGAGGTCCTTAATTGTTTAATAAATATTTAATTGTTTTAATCTTTAATTATTCTATTGTTAAATTAGGCTGTGATTAGTTGATGTTATGACTGATTTTTACGGTGGCATATAAGAAGCAACTGGGTTCACTGTAGTTGTTATAAGCATTGATAGAAAGTTGTCTCTAAAACTTTGTAAATAAAGGGAAAGAATTTGTTTGCACAGTTTTAACTATTTATTCTAAGTCCCATTGTTTTGTTACTAAAATTAACAACATCCTTGATTGTGTGGGGGCCCCACAAAAGCTGCTGCTTGTCGGGGAAAATGAAGAAAAAAAAATGTATTAATTTTCTGTTTGCACTCTTTAACATGAACAGGACTGTGATATGACCCTGTTAGGATAAAACTTATAATGAACATGAACAAGGAAAGCACAAGGCAGATCAGCAGCCCAGTATGACTGATTTCAGTGCAAACCTTGTTTTATAAGGAGAGCTGATGCTTCCAGTCTTTGGAGACGGTTTTCTTTTTCAGGGAGTATAACTACTGGCAGAACACCAGATACTATAACTCTCAACTTCTTTGTTCAAAACTTATGGGCAAAACCAAAAATAATAGCAGAATAAAGGCTCAAAATCAGAAACACATCTTAAATATTTCTCTAATTCACTTAAAAGGTAAATAGAGTAACACATTTTGTATCAGCATGCATTTTTGGACAATAAGAAGTATAAAACTCTGATCTCTTGATTTACTGACTGTCTGTAATCCTGAATGATTTACCAGCAAACCAAACTTTTTACTAGGGACAGTAGAAAATTATGAGGTGAAGTTAGAGACAGTGAAAGGTATGCATTACTCTTAAATAAAGTAAATAAAAATGACTTAAATCCTGCTACTGTTTGATGACTGCTAATCAGCAGACACAGATCTGGTATGATAGTACCGGTGTTGCACCATGTATTGCTATTTGCTGAAATAAGTTTAAAACTAGTATTGCCCTGGCTTATCCATGTGTGTGTGTGTGTGTGTGTGTGTGTGTGTGTGTGTGTGTGTGTGTGTGTGCGTGTCTGTCTGTGTGCGTGTGTGTATGTGTGCGCGTATGTGCATGTCTGCGTGTGCGCGCACGCGCGCGCGCGTGTGTGTGTATATGTATGTGTGTGTGTGTGTGTGTGTGTGTGTGTGTGTGTGTGTTTGTAAAACCACTGACTTTTATCTGTGCTTACACCCAATAATGCATGGGCACATATATCAGTAAAAATGTAATTAACAACTAATTATATTTCAAAAGTAAGGCATAAAATATATCACAGAACATTCACTTATATGTTCTAAGAGTCTTCTGGCCCCTACTCCCCAGACTGTATAAATAGATTTTGACTTAGATTTAGTGCTGGCTTCTGCTCTCAACTGTACCCATTCTAAAACCAGCCCTATTCGGAGGTGTGTGTACAGAAGTTTTCTGTAGGTTTTGGGAGAGGCTGGGGATTGTGTGGTCATTACTTCTTTAATTTGTATCATAGTCAAACCTTAGAGGTGTGTGCAGGAGGGTATTATAGCTTGTATTTGGGCTAGGGACAGTGTAGTCTTTGTTTCTTTTACTTTTCTCACAGACCCCAGAGGTGTACAAAGAAGGTTACTGTAGCTTATGTAGGGGCAGTGTACTGTCTGGAGCAACACAAGTTTCACTTTCCTCACAATCACAAATCAGGCATTTATACAGGTGGCTGCCTTTGGAGGTTAGGGGTGAGGAGGCATGTTATGTATATGTATAATGGCAGCCACTTGAAATACATGACTGTGGCCATTTGAACCTCTGCTTTCATCCCAGTTTAACACCAGAGGGATGCACAGGCAGTGACTGTCTTTTTTTTTTTGGAAGGATTAAGGAGTCAGGCTTTATTTCCAGCTAGGATCTACATATCATCACAACAATTGACTTGTTTATTGTGAGCTACTATTTTGTCATGTTTAAACATTAAGCCTTGGGCACAACTTATGTCTTCCTTGAAAGAAAAAAAAGTACTTCTAAAACTCTTTTCTTGCTCATGATTTTTGTTTACGTCACCAGTGCAATAAAAGTTTGGGAAAAAGCTCCAAAATGCATACCAGAGCATCTACAACCGTATGGCTTCTGGGGTCTCTGACTTAATTGAGTTATTTTCTAAATGCTTATAACTGTGCTGTCTTGGTCAGGAAATGTGGATTGAAAGGATGCAAGGAAAACTAGAGTTGAACAGCAACACTGAATTTCTTTCCTTAATCATAATTTCTGTTCACGCCATCATGGGATGAAAAGGTTATGTGAAAAAAAAAGACTTTAAAATGCACATCATGGATATAGAAAGTTACACCTTCTTAAAAAAAGACAAAATGTAAGAAAAGGAAGTAAAAGAAATGTGCATGGTGTGGGAGCCCAAGATGGGGAGAAACATAGGGGAGCACTGGAGGATGTGTGTGCATGTGTGTGTGTGTGTGTGTGTGTGTGTGTGTGTGTGTGTGTGTGATACATTACACAGTGCCTGAGGCACCGTTTCATTTAAGTCCAGTCCTGTACACAGAGCTGTTATAATGTATCATTGCTGCAACTAAATGCTAATAATTGTGAATGTTCCTTTGAAAAATGGACCAACATAGTGTGGTATACAGGCTTGTTGCAATCTAAGAGTAGCTACAAGTTAGTCTGTGAGTACTACTCCTAAATATTTGTAGCATGAGCTAATTGTTTGCTTAGGAGGGGTGGTAGTGACAGGATGATACTTAGACTAGAAGTATCCAGGGGCCCCCAACTTGACATTTGCTGGGTCCCCCAAAATGCTAACCCTGGCCCTGCATATATGACACTTATGCAGCTGCCACTTGGTTAAATGCTCATGCTTTTATTGCTCATAACAAATTGGATTTGTTTTCTAGAAACAGAGCTGCCTTTGGCTTCGCAGTACTCTGAAATATCCTTCCATGAGGACCACCCAAGGTTCATCTAGCTGGGGACTCTGTCCCATCATTTGAGGAATGAATGAAAATGAAAACATCACATAAAAAAGTTATGTACTCACCAGAACATTACATCCGTGTTGTCCATTTTCATTCTTCCTTAACTAACCATCCTCCTAATACCCTTCCCTTGCTTCTGCAGAGATCTAAGGGCTATAACTTTGGGAATTATTGTTACTTGTTTGAGCTCCAGTTCTTTTCCTTAATCCATACCTATATAAATACTGTTAAGGTATTATCTATTGTCTTATATAGGCAGCAAACCTGATCTGATGTATGTTAGGCTGGTAGGGCATTATGGGTAAAGGGAGGAGCTTGAGAGTCTCGATCTGAGAATCTGGAAGAAGCAGCCAAGTCAGATCCAATAACCATTGGTTGAGGAAGAATGAAAATGGACAACACAGATATAATGTTATGGTGAGTACACAACTTATTTTATACACAGATGGCATACTGCAATGTATGAGTTTTATATCTGGACCTGAGATCCTGAGAAATGTAGTTCTTCAGCTGTTCCAAATAAACCTTTTTATTTTCATAACATGATTCATCCCATATGAGTTTTCCATTTGATCTTAAACAAGTTTAATTGTATTCAAAATTACAGGCAGCTAAACTGAGGCTTACTTAGCTGGGAAAGAGCAGTGCTTTACTTACTAATGCCTATTGTGACTTGATCAGAAGAGTGAAGCCCCACAATGTAAACAAAATACAGCAATACATGAAACTCTGCATTAAAATGCACACAAAGATCTAGAACATACGTATAGCAGCAAAGTACTTTATTTCCTTGCTGTAAACCACAGAGTTTCAGGATTAAGATCCAAACTGCAGCAGTACAGTCTGGATCCTGATCCACAAGTGTGTTCCACACAAGAATAAAGCACTTTGCTACTGGAGTACTTCTGCCTCTTTGTATTGTTTGAATATCTGCTCTTATATTTGCATCTGCTGGAGTGGGTACGTAATTTACAATCCATTTGTGTCAAATGCAACATTTCCCACACCAAGCTTTATGTTTAATGGAGCTGTGCAGAGTAGTTTTAGAGAAACTAGATGATTGTTTGATGTTTGCCCCATTTTATTGGTTTTCAGGAAGAAATTGCCTAATAACATACACACACATAATACTCAGTATTTCCCTGACTGCATTTGTGGGAATAAAATGCAGTTTGCTAAATGCAGTAGTAAAACTGATTGAAGGAGTTGGTGCCTGGGGATGATTATCAAAGAAAGGGCCCTTCCCCTTTCAGCAGTATAAGAGAAGACACTGTGTAAGCTGTCTGTTGCATTTCTGTTAACAGACTTCCAACAGGGTGAGTATGAATTGCAGATTTCATTCTGTGCAGAGAATTGACCTCATTCTTTTAGTTGTTTTAAGCCACGTGTGCTCTGTCAGACAATTGGCTGTTTTCCCTTTATATCAATCAGTGGTGGGAGTGAGGGCTGTGCAGTAGTTACCCACCCACCAGTGCTGGTGTTAGACCACTGCATGTATGTGTTCTTCACTTTTATGCTAGCTCTGATGAACAGGTGTATAAAACAAGAAGCAGTGCTGGATATGTTCATTTCATTTACTTAACATGACAGCAGGTGCTGAAGCAGGCAGAACCAAGTGTCACCTAATATGTAAATTAGCATTATGGGTACTTGCTCTTAAAGTGGCGCTTTCACTTGATATTACATCCCTCCCTATAAGCTAGGAAAATATACATATAGAAACATAGTATTAACTATAGTATACTGCACTATACTAGGGTTGTCATATGGAATACAGGTCACATATTGAAGCATTCAGCTGAATCTATGATATACTGCATTTCACCTGAATACTGTATATAGTAGCTGTAATTATCAGGCTTTGCTATTAAAAGATCAATGTAGTCTCTTTGTTTTCTAGACATTTTAATAGGCTAAATCTAACAATTTTACAAGTCACTTGGTAGAGTAAGTCATAGCTGATTATGAAGACATCTCAAGGTAATGTTATATCATGATTTGAAATGTCAGGGAAGATAAGGAGAGTAGCTACGTTGGACAATGTCTCCTTCAGAACAGTTCTGGAACATATGTACACTCTGTGTGATAGACTTGTGTCAACATCTAGTGCAGATTGTCCGTGACAGGTAATCTCACTGATGCTTCAATTTATGTGCTAAAAACAGTCCCATCTTGTAAGAACATTTTCTATCACATCTCAGTAACTGTCCAACTTTGGTCTTAAATATACAGGATCTTTGGGTTATCAGCTTGTTTAATGACAAAAACTTCTTCTTGCTCTGTTTTTGTCATGTGAGTTTTGAATTAAGCAATCTCTCTTGAATGAAGTACAATCAATACTCTTGTCTTGTCACAGTAAGATTTCTGCTTTAATTGAGCTCTTTGCTGAATGCTGTGGTTGTAGCCATAACTGATAAACTTTGTAGGAAACTTTGTCTACATTGCCTGCCCCATTAGAAAATTAAAGTGTGATGGCCTATAGTGTGTTTCTGTACTCACTGTAAGTTTTACAGTAATCTTTTCTAATCTGGCAATAACATTTTTTTCAATGTTTTTACTGTCTGGATAACAGTGGATCTGATTACTATGTACCAAAATTTCCATTCTTGCAAACATGAACAAAATGGA
>NC_056737.1:452193381-452210881 GCF_019279795.1 Protopterus annectens | reverse complement strand
GCAGATTTTTGCACTGGTAAGCAAAGCCTACACAGTGTAAGCACCTATTCATTTAACTGTACGTTAGCACTGCTTGCTGTCAGGCAGACCCACGCAAACCTGCTTAAAGCTGCTCAAAACTGCCTTAACCACTTTGTATCCAACAGTCCTTGTTCTGCCTAGCAACAAAATAACAGCCCTTGAACCCAGGACCCTCTAGACTATAGTCACAGCACTTACCCACTGAGCCATCTGAACTGTAAAAACGTCTGTTCCTTTTTCAAATATATCATTCAGTACACATACTGAATAGTAGTGAACAACTGCTTTGACTACTACAGTTGTTTACTACTTGTTAGTGAAAATAGTGTTGATTCACTCATGTTTTTATATCTAAATATACACATATTAGATAAATATGGTGGGATACATCTGAGAAGGTATATACAACACTTATGTTTACACATAACAAGGATATGGATGTATATATACATATATATATATATATATATATATATATATATATACATATATACATATATATATATATATATATATATATATATATATATACACACATATATATATATATATATATATATATATATATATATATATATATATATATATGTACACACACACACACACACACACACACACACACACACACACACACACACACACACACACACATATATATATATATATATATATATATATATATATATATATATAAAAAAAACATATGCCCATAACATGTAGTGAAGTCATACCTCAACACCATAACTCTCAACCTCTTAATGCAAGGGAATGTAATGTAAGTATTGCAGTTATAAATGCAGAATGTTGCTTCAGTAGCAGGGGATGTGTCAACATACATGTTGTGAAGGAAGGCTCTTCTAAATCTTAACTGTACACCATCAGTTACTGACAGACATCATAAAATCATCATAGTGAAGTACCACACAAATCACAGTAATGATCTGTGGAATACAGCAGAAATATGAGCAATGAACGTGGACAGTCTGAAACAATCTGGTCAGTCGAGAGGTATACACAGAACTTCTTAGTGCAAAAAATGTGGACCAAGCCTGACAAAGTGGATGTTTAAAGCCTCAAAAATGAGGATATATCACAAATACTGGAGTAGATAAGCTCACACAGTTGATGCATTCACACCCTCCTGTCTGTCCTAACACATATTAACTGGCGGAGCAGAAGTCTCAAGCCCACATACTTCACACTAGTTAGTGACATACATCTTCACAGCATCCCACTGCTTTGTCAGAAATACACAACACGTATGGTGGCCAGGCAACAGTGCATCTGACAAATATCTGGACATAACATCACACTAGGGTGACTACACTGAGCTGCTAGGCATGTCACCAAGCACTGTCTAAACTACAGGCAGACTGACACAACACTAACCAAATTTACCTATAGGGGAATGCACATGTAATTGCAAATATAGCAGGCACTACAGGCATGTAAGAGCATGGCGTAACAGACACCAGTGTGAAAGTGCATACCCACAACCAATCTTAACACAGTCACAGTCACATTATGGTAAGCCTAATTAATATTACAGTATATGGACTGTGTGAACTAAACCCATCATCATATTTGCCAGTCACACACTAACCCTACATATACTGGCCCAATTCACAGTGTAGTCTGATGCCTGACTCTGGTATGGGACATGTCTCAGTCTGGCCCTACAAACATATAAGCTGATAGGGTACCAGAAACTGGAGCAGCATGCAACAACAGATAGAACAGGACCAAGAACACTGACATCTACCCCAGTCTGTACACAGGCCAGATAACATATTCACAATACACTGCTACAAGATACTGACACTCTGTCAACAATCACCATAAGTACACAGACCTCACTGCTTACAGACTACAACATAATGTCCAGGTTTTGTCTTCAAATATAAGACATCCTATACATAACATGTCTGGCAGTCTGATATATCACTGGCTTGATATCAGGAATGATGTCACTAAATAATGATATACTGTACATATCCACCTCTTACTGCATGACATATGGACAAAGGGTGACAGACTTGGGGGACAGAGGCACAAACACAGAGCCAATATTGACATATTGCTGTGATAAACTGAGAAAATTGCTGGTGTAACAAGGTTTATTGTGACATATCTCTTCTGAGGGATACAAAGTCAGTAACACACAGGGATGTTACCATTTACTGTCTGCAATCATCAGAGTATGCTACTGCATTTATAAAGACAGAAAATGTGTGAGTAACACACCATGTGTAAGACTCCAGACTCTGGCCAGTATGCAGATAGCCCTACAGATGAGAGTTTTCTCAACCACATAACACTGTCATGCCAGACTTTAAATCATGCAGAACAGCCATATCCACACAAACCCTGTTAAACCAACATTACTTCAAATATAGAACAGCAATGCTTACATTCTGTCCCCATGTCTGGAACATCCCCCTCCAGTTTGTTGGCCTGTCTCTACGGTGTTTGTTGTAGGACATATTTCCAACTACCCTCTGTGATGCTGTTTGTCAGACACCCACATGAAGTCCTGCTCACAGTGAAAGAAAAGGGCCAACACCCACATGAAGTGCTTAGTTATAGGAGTGTGTTTCCATGCAATTGGCTATAGGAATGATGCCACAGCTGTTCCACCTGCAATTAGCAAGTGGGGGACTCCAATTAGTGCACAGGCCATCAGCTGATCATGAGCATTACCTACAAAAGTCAAGCTGCTGCCTATGCAAAACAGATATATTTTTTCACATCTCCCAGAGAGGGAGAGAGAGAGAGAGAGAGAGAGAGAGAGAGAGAGAGTGACAGAGAGAAAGAAAGAAAGGAAGAGAGAAATAACCAAGCATGTTTGTGTATGATCCGTGGGTGGAGTGTGGTCTCTGGGTATTATAATGGTTGCCTGTATTGTTTACTAATCCATACTGTCACATAATCATTGCACATGGCAGTAGACATTTATGGTTGTGGATTGTCTACAACAACTTCTACAGTGTTTGACAACTGTTGGCCTTGTAATGTGGACATTGGGACATATAGGTCCTCAATATAATAATGTAGGAAACCCACACTGCAATGGATCCTGTTATTACACAATCACCCTAACACCCACACAGGATACTGATGACACACGCACAGACACTTGCCAGTACTGAGTATTGAGCCCCTACATAGCTATGTATTGCTATTACAGTGTTACACATTTATCGCATGCACCACGGAGCTTATATGTTGGAGAGGTGTCCAAAGGTATCTTTGAAGGTGAGTGACAGCAGCAGTACTAAAGGAGGGGTAAGGGAAGTGAAGTAAGTGTGAATGACCACAAAATAAGGTGTCACCAAATACGCACACACTCTCTCACGCAAACACACAAATTATCACTGTTGCCAGGACCAGGATTATAATCCCTCCCTAACTAGTTTGCTACACCATAGTATTACACATTTATCACAAGCACCATAGAGCTAATATGTTGGAGGACTGTCCAAAGGTATCATTGAAGGTGAGTGACATCAGCAGCAGTGCTAAAGGAGGGGTAAGGGGAAGTGTAGTAAGTGTGAATGTCCACAAAATTAGGTGTCAACAAAGACACACACTCTCTCTCTCACAAGCACACACATTCCCACAGGTGGCAGAACCAGGATTAGAACTCCTACCTATCTAGTTTGTTACTCTACAGTATTACGCAGTTATCACAAGTGCCATGTAGCTTATAGGGCTGAGATTTTGCCAAAGGGTTATTTCAAGGTGACTGACATCAGCAGGCATGCTAAAGTAGGGCAATGGGAGATGTAGTGAGTGTGAATAGCCTCAAAATCATTCACCTCCACACACACACACACACACACACACACACACACACACACACACACACACACACACACACACACACACACACACACAGTTTAACAGTTGCCACCTCTGGGATTAGAACTCCTACCTAACTAGTTTGCCATGCTACAGTATTACACACTTATTGCAAGTGCCATGTAGCTTATAGAACTAAGACTTGGCTAAAGGGTTATTTCAAGGTGACTGACATCAGCAGGAGTGCTAACATGGGCAATGGGAAGTGCAGTGTGTGTGTATGGGCAATAAATCATTCCTCTGAAAACACACACACACTCACACACACACACACACACACACACACACACACACACACACACACACACACACACACACACACACACACACTTTACATTTGACAGGACTGAGTATACAAATGCTACATGAATACTGATTTGTACTATCGTGTTACACAGTTATCACAAGTACTACAGATGCTATATGGGGCTGAGGGCTACCAAAAGGAATGTCTACAGTGATTGACATCAGCACATCATGTGATATCAGCCAATGGGATGTGTAGTAGGTGGGAGAGGCCTCATAATGGAATTCTCTCTGTCACTGTCTGTCTCTCTCTTCCCCACATTTCTGTGTGTTTATGTTTGACATATAGTGTGTTGGCCTTGGATATGTGTGAGTATTCCTAACCAATGTGTGTGTGAAGCATACATGGTGTACAATTTGGTGTGTGTGCACAGACATCTGCAAATGACAGATATGTATAGTCCACTGTATTGTCAGACATGGGCTTCATTTCTCTCAGTGTAGGAGCATGTCCAGTATGACCTTCTATATTGACTGTGTGAATCCATTCCAGGTAGTGTTGTACTACAATCCAGGGTTTGGTGTTCTACACCTACAGCTAGCAACCTGTTTCTGTAGGATATCTGTAGACAGGTTGACAATATGGAGTCACAATAGGTGACAGACAGGGGGATACTGTAACTATTGCTGTCTGTTGCTTATGTTACATGGTTGGTGTTAGCAGAGATATTCAGACATATGTACTGTTTTACACTGTGGTGTATTATGTCATAATCTACTGACAGATATAATTATTTTCTCACAGGTATTTCCTGGGAAATACAAAATGAATGAAACTTAGTCGAATATTGTGGTCCGCAGCCTACACATTCTTGCACACACATGCCATTCTGTAGCTGTTTCCACAGGATCATATTGTGTAGCATGGCACATACTATGAACATTTGTGTACATGTAGCTGGAGAGCACTGCAAGGCCCCACCGGATATGTCTAGGCAGTGGAACCGTGACTTGGGCATCCCAAACACACGCTGTATTATGATTCTGGTTTGTGCATGTGTCTCATTATGGAGTTCTAGTTCAGGTGTGTGTGCATTTCTGAGGGGTGTCATCAGCCACGGCTCCAGTGTGTAGCCAGCATCACCCACTAGGTGGCCATATGGGATGTCCCCAGTGGCAAATGACTGGTACAGCTGTGTCATATGCCATATGCGGGAGTTGTGATAGCTTCCAGGGCTGCCAGCACACACATTGAAGATAATGCCCTGGGCATTGCACATAACCTGGCAGTTGATGGAGGGGAAGCCCTTGCGGTTTATGTAGACCCTACCCCGTTCACTGGGTTGTGCTTTGATGTGTATGTGCATACAGTCTATAGCACCCACTACCTCAGGGTATTCTGCTATTTGGTGGAAGAGATGCATATTGCTGGTCAATGCCTCACGGGTGCTGAGGAAATATATGTGCTCACTGGCATGTACTGACATGGCATCCAGGAACTGGTGGAGTACCCTGGATGCTGATGCCTGTGAGATCCCCATGATATCCACAGTTGACCTTTGGAAGGTACCTGTGGCTAGTATTTGAAAGCCTTCGCATACCTTGGTATCCACTGGGATGGGTTACCCTCTGTTGGTTCTGTGTGTGAGGCAGGGCCGGCACAGCTCAACAATTTGCTATAGAATGTCCCTGTCCACCCTATAGCGCTCCACTATCTCCAGCTCATGTAGCCCCTGGTAAGTTATCCTGGGTCTGTACACTCTTCTCCTCCTCACTGTGGGATGGTCATCAGTATTCACATCCTCACCACTCTCAGCCTCTTTCACATATTGATGTATGACAGTGACAGCAGCCCCTAACATTTTGTTAGTTTTGTTAGGCAAAATTTCCCCATCTGTGTACACCAGTGGTGTAGAGTTTGTGGGAAAATCCAGACTGAAAGGTGTTTGCATACTTTATAATAGTGTGCTGGGCTGTTGCCTGTGTAATTGGTGGATTCTGATACATTTCACCTGCCAGCTATGCTAATTCTCCTTGATTGCCTTCCTACTGCTGTTTTCCCTTCCCATTGCTTTCCCGTTTAAGCCCAGTGGCACTCTGTGCATACCCAGTGCTCAAATGTGAACAGAGCTGATATTTCCTATTTTCTTTTTTGTTTGATTAAAGCCTGGTGCATGGCGCGCACACCCATTTAGGCAATGTAAACACTGCTAGGCAGCCTCAGACACACCCCCTTCCTTAGCTTTGCTTAGCTAAGGGCAGACATAGGCCACACAGCTCCAGTATGCTTACTGCATGCATGACACTCCCCCTTATGAGGTCATCTACCTCTTAGACTTATACAGTGGTGTTGCTGCACCTACATGGTTAGGTGCAAGCTAACACTGAGAGGAAATTTGTGATTCAATATCAGTCCCCTCATTTGCATAAACCAGAATGCTAATTCATAGTTACCACACCTTCCCCCTTAGCAACCACTATTCCCTGGTATTGTTGTCTTATGCATGCCATTGACTATTATGGCAAAATGCTGATTTGGGTTTAAAAGCTTATTTCCCCCTTTTTTTCTTATTTACAGGGTGATCCTGTTTGCGCACTGCTGCCGTAAGCTTAAACGGCCGAGATTGGCCAAAAAAAAAAAAAAAAAAAAACTTATTTTTATAAATTTGCAAGTATTTTTCATGCCAATGGCCATATATTTGGCCATTGGCATTCCTACTACATTCTTTCAAGCTGTCATGCCTCCGTTTTGTAATTTGCAGAAATGAATTTGGTTACTAACCGAATACATATCTTCAGGTTACACTATTCCTGCACAGACGCCTGCCTTTGTCCTGGATCACTAATTCATCTCATTTGCATGGTTTTTCACCAGCAAATGAGGTAATTAGCATATAGTAGTGGTGTCCATGTGGGAATAGTATAGGCATGCTTGTGCACATCTCGGGGGCTCATTCCTGGATTGCTCGGCAGCCATATTGCATGCAGCAGCTCTTGCACTATTCAGGCACTCCTTGCAGAGCTTGCTGAATCTGGAGAAGATGTCAGTCTTTGAAGAAGCCACTTTACTCGATGGACTATCAGGTATTTCATGGGCTAGCATTTCTTTTTTGGCACTGTTTTTATGAAACATTGCAAATCTGAGTTTTTTACCATCATTGCAATCTGATGAGACATACCAGGCCAAACAATTATGTTATTTGCACTATCTTTAAACTTAACTATGTTCAAATTTGCTGCATGAATTTTGTAAAGCATTTTATTAAATATCTGGTTTGGTACTATGGCTTTGTTGGATTTGAGCACCATTCTCTCTGAAACATGAACTTCATCACAGAATATATAAAACATTTGAATAGGAAAATCATTTTTTTCCTTTTCATTTGTCCATCCTGACATTATCATATTTTTCATTTTGAATTTCAATGTCCGGTTCAATACACCTAACAAATTCTTGCTGAATATCAGGTCCTGTAAATAAGCCCACATATTGTCCAAAAATACTAAAGGAAATGCTAGCATTCACATTTTTATTTACTTTTTTTGTTTCCTTGTCAGACAATCTGCCTCAGCAACTGACTGGCCCACTCATTCCCTGCAGGGTGATAACCAATGAGGCCATCATAAAGGCAATCATTAAGGATTTTTTTCTTGCTAGGCCCTAATCCTGCTTTCAGTTAGTGTTTGACATGAAGGCTTGCTACACCTCCCTGTGTGAGTATGCTTATTGTCACCCATGCCCAGGCCCATAAGCAGTGGGTTACACTTCCTCCATCCCCCCAGGCTGGTAAAAGTCCTCAGTTATTCACATCCGTTATCCCTGCTAATTGAGCTTGGTTCATCTGAGTCATCATCAGAGCTTCACCCCTCTGAGCCATTGAGGCAGGTGCTGCAGTTCACATATTTGTTTACAGTTGTCTTTCAGGGGCACTGCATCTAAAATTCTGCTTTTTGGCTTGCTAGACTGCACTGCATGGCTGTAAAAATAATTTAGTTCACAAAAAATTGCCTTCACAAATGTGCATATCAGTTCTTGAATGAATGCTTGAATTGACTGCAAGAGGTTGTCTTTGTGATTCCATATGTCATATATTACTCAAATGGGCGAGTGACTGCCTTGACTTCATATATGTTTATCTGGCATAATGGTTAAGGTATTTGCCTTACAGATACAAGAGGAAAGGTTTGATTCTCACATGGGGTAATTTGCTAGAGTTAATATGTCTCACAAGGGCAGTTAGCCTAGTACTAATCTGTTAACCAGTGGCTATGAACTAATATTGTCCTCTAACATACTGCAACTGCACATTGTATGTTCCTTTGATCAGAATGACCTACTGAGCTATTTTGCCCCATATATAGTAGGTCATTGCATTGACATGATTTGAGATTAAAAAAAAAAAACAATAAAGTTAGTAGGTTTAGTAAACACAGCACACTCCTTCATTACCCAATGTTGTTAATCTTAAATAAGTCAGCAGTGTAGCTTTAGACTTTGTTATAGTGTCTATCAAACCTAAGTCTCTGATTACATAAGGAAGTGAACTTATAACACTAACCTTGAGCTTATTATTGGAGAAAAGTAATTTCCAGAATAGTACCAGATTTCTGGAAAACTCTGCCACATGAAATTTGCAACAAAATAGAATATCAAGCATTTACAAAGAAATTGAATGCAATTGCTTTAACTGACTTGGTTAAGACACTCACTGTCTAGAACTGCTAACACTCAAGAAGAATTTAAAAACATGCCTTGACAAAGAAGGAAACTGCCTCTAATAATATACCTAATGTTATGCACTTTGATACTCTGCTGCAGAAGTTACACATACAAATTTATAAATATAAAATTTTAATTCTTCCTTTGCAATTCATATAATACCCCATCGATATCTAGATAATAACAGAAAAAAATGCATTTGTTTAAAATTGAACTTATTTCTTAAAGTGTTCTAGAGCCACATTATTACTACTACCAAGCAAATAATATAGCAATAACCCACGCCTGGGTGTGGGTAATGCGGGATTTACCCACGGTTGGCGTGGTTTGGTCGCCCTCGGGACCAAACAAAGACAACCATGGGTAAATCCTGCATTACCCACACCCAGAAGTGGGTTATTGCTATTATACTATGACATTATTTAAGAAAAGAAATAATTACTTTTCTTAAATAATGGCATTGTATAATGCCTCTTTGCTGCCCTTCTGCAGCTGTCTGGTATCCGCGGCAGTTCTGATGTACTGCGCATGCCTACACAGTACATCAGAGCTGTGGCCAAAAGCAACGGAGAAAGCAAGATCTTCGTTGCTTTTTACTGTTTCGCTATGTTAAATGGGTTTAACAAAGTGAGACAGCTTTAAAATAAGCCGTTGCTTATTTTAAAGCTGTCTCGCTATGTTAAAACCATTTAACATAGCGAAACGGTAAAAAGCAATGGAGATCTTGCTTTCTCCGTTTTTAAACCTGTCTCGCTATGTTAAATGGGTTTAACATAGCGAGACAGCTTTAAAATAAGCAACGGAGATCTCCATTGCTTTTTTTAAACCTGTCTCGCTATGTTAAACTCTTTTAACATAGCGAGACAGTGTTTTAAAAGAGACTTATACTAATGGAAAAAGTCCGGGCGACCGGACCTTTTTCCATTAGTATAAGTCGATTTACAATGTGCACGCTGGCCAATCAGCATGCACGTTTTGGAATATTAATGGGGGGGGGTCATGGTATAATAAGCTTTTCTTTACGTGTACATGTATTATAACACAACCTGTGTCCTGGCAAGAAAAGAAACCTGGAGAAACTGCTGTTCAGTAATGCCAAAACTTGAGTCTGGAAGACCAAACAATATATATATTTTGTATTTACCCTTGCTCTTGTTTATGTCTGAAAATGATACAGGGACCAGCCCACTGACTAGTTAACAAAAACAGAAACATATATGCATAAGCTATCTTATATATCTTTTGATCATCAATAAAATGACGATCTTCTCATTGTAGAATTTATATAACTCATGTAATGTCACTTGCATTGACACTCAGAAAGGCCAGTCCCAGTACTGACCTATTCAGCATACCATTGACAACTGTTCTTTCATTTTTTAATTTTTTTTTTTTTATTTATCCTTTGTTGACTGGGTTAGTCCCACTACGTTAATAGCCTCTTCTCAGCAGAAACCCAAGGAGGTATTTATACTACTAAGAAGTGTGGCCAGAGAATTGGGGAATGACCTGTACTCTTTTTGATAGGTGCTGTGGGATCTTTTACATCCACCTGTGCTACTACCAACAAAAGCAGATGGGGCCTTGGTTTAATGTCTCACACAAAGGACCTCACACATGGGAGTGTAGCATCCTCTTATGCTGTACTGCAGTGTTAGCAGTTGAGCTACTTCATGTGGCTATAGAATCCAGAGCCTTCTGCACCAACAGGCAAGTGTGCCACCTGTTGCACCACTGACATGGCATTTTGGAGACGCCAGTTACTGTTACTCTGTATGTCCTGTTCTCTTTCCATTGTTTTATACCTATTACTTCACTAAGGCTCATTCTGTAGCTGTTCAGTTTGTCTGCTAACATATGTTAAATGCATTATTAAATAACAGAAAACAAAATGAACCAGCTCTTTTTGGGAAAATAAAAATTGTTTATTGCACAATAATAGTAAATTTGAACAAAGTGTAAGTAGGCCATGTTATAAGACGTTATAGGAAAATTTAAGGCAACTGAGTCTTGCAACCATTACCCCTTGCTGTTTCCCACCTTAGACACTACCTCCTTCCTCAAGGAAGACTAAGTCTATCAATCCAACGTTGAATTTATAAGTACCGTTCCAAGTTTCCAGATCTTGTTTGAAGGAAGATTATGTACTTCTCTGCTTGCTGATTAGAGGGAGTCTATCCTAGAAGTTGGGGATGCACTGAATAATGAATTTGTCCTTTCACCTTGCTTTATTAATCTGCTCATGAAAAGAAAGAATATTTAGATACCTGGTTCTAGTATTTATGGGATTGTTTGACATGTGAAGGTACAAAAGATCCAGGACCACTGAGTCTCTAACTGCAAGAGAGACAAGGCATAGGTCCCTTTCTTGGAGTATTTATTGCACTGAGAAAAGGTACAGTGTTTCTAATCTTTTTGGTAGCTTAGGGTTTTTAAGCTTGTGATCTTAGGAACTTTTAGGGACTTTCCACTTGTTTGATATGTCTAGTTGGGTACATCCCAAAGGGAGCATTGTGTATAATTGCACTGATCAGTGATGAATATGAAGAGGGAGAATGACTTCTTGAAATCTGGAAGACATTCCTTTGGTGATTTCCTGACTACTGCTGTTACATGGTGATCAAAGGAGAGTGAATTATCAACGCAGGTCCCAAGATCTGCAGCTGCATTTTCATCTTGAAGTGGGGTATTGTCTTTTATATGTTCAGAGATGGGGTTGTCTACCAAATCCAATAATTTTGCCCTTTTTAGCATTTAATTTGAGCCCATTTCAGTATAAGAGGTATTTATAAGTATAAATTCTTGCTGAAGAGCTTGGACATCAGAGAGGTATTTGAGAATAACTTACAGTCAGCAGTTGTCTGCAAGCATAGTTAGCCAGAGGTATTGGTTCTTAGCCTAGATGTAGGAAAAGTAAATACTAAATAAAAGTGGTCCCTGTACTGAGCCCTGTGGAACACTACTGGTTGCCTTCATAGTCTGATTCTATCCCTGCCACCTACATTCTCCATGTGGCCTCTGTCTCATAACTAATTAGCTATCCATCTTACCACATAGAGCTCAATTTGTAATGCATTTAGTTTATTAGTTAGGCTATCATGGGGATGGTGTCAAATGCCTTGGCTAAATAAAGGTAGGCTTTGTGGACAGTGTTACTTTTCAAAGAAATTTTCTAGGTTTATTATACAAGATTTACCTTTTACAAAAACAAATTGCTGTGGGCATAGTCTGATAAGATTTTTAATGTCAGATTATTAGGCTTGTTGTAATGCATCCCATAACCTTGCAAATGACACTCCTCAGGGTGATGTACCTATATTTCCTGGGGTCCATGGTGGGACCACCTTTAAGGAGATGCACCACCACTACTGTGTATCATACTTCTGGGACAGAGCTTGTTGTTAGGCTCAGGTTGAATAGTTCATGGAATATCTCCAGCCAGGCATGCTTAGTACCATTAATTAAACAAGCTTGTATATTTCCTGGTCCCACAGAGGAGGTGTTCTTTGGTCTTGGACAGTATCGTTTGCATATTTTTCTTTAGTAATGAGGGTGGTGGTGGGGGTGGTTTAGAGATTCAGGGATAGAAAGATTCAGAATAATTATATTAGGTGTAAAATTTGCACTGAATTTATTTGCTAGTACATTGGCAATGATGTCTAGGTCAGAGTAGGTGGGACCATTCTGTACGAGTTCAGTACAATGTTGTGTATTGTTTCTTAGTCTCCTAAATAGTTAAAGCATGATTTATAGTTGCCATTTTCTTCAGGCACTAACCTAAGTTCATGGACCTTTATAACAGATTTAATAGTGTTTTTTTAAGTTTCTTAGTTAAATTTCTGATATTCTCCTTATTTTTGGGGTCTTTTGATCTGCTGTACATTTTAATGAACTTCTTTCTTTTATTGTAGATGTTATTTATGTCAGTGGACCACCAGGGTGGTTTGCTTTTACATTTCCCATTATATTTGTATCTAGATGGAACTCATAGTTCTATACATACATTTAAGTGGGTATAAACCTCCTTTGTGAAACTATTTGTTGAGGCAATGTCTAGAGTGATGCTACTGTAAGGGAATTTCAAGAAGATGTCATATAATTTGATGAGATTTGTGCATTTTATATTTTTGAACACCAGTATATTGGTTTCAGTGGACCAGGGGATTTGTGTTGTTGTTGTTATGTCTTTCGGCTTTTCCCGGTTAGGGGTTGCCACAGTGGAACTCCGGTCTTCTAATGATTGGCAGTAGATTTTTACGTGCCGAGTTGCCAGCCCTGATGCACAACCTTTAACGAATGTACGCCCATTCACGCATGTCTCCACACAGAAGACACTCTAGATGAGAATCGAACAGGACAACGTCTTACTGTGAGGTGACAATGCTACCGCAGCACCACCACCACAGTGGACCAGGGGATTTGTGTATTATTTATTTATTGAGATTTTATATATGTATAATGAAGCTATATGTGAAAATACTAGGTCAAGAGTATTTGCCCTCTATTTAAGTTGGTAATAATCTGAAAAAGAGTTTGTGTTTATTAGATCCAAAAACATTCAAAACTTTTGAAAGTGTCCTACATAGGAGGTATAGGTGCTCCAGTCTTTTGAGGGATAGTTAAAAACCGTCAAGACAATGGAGTTACTATTAATGGGAAGTTCATCCAATGCATTTAGCAGCCTTATATGAGCTTCAGATGACATAGTGGGTGTACTTTAATGGGCAGTAAACTGATAGATGGTCTTGTTTAGTGTGATATGGAGTTTGATAAGTCCCATTTGTGGGTATCTGTGAATGGGTGATATTTTCTCTAACAAATATGAATATGCCACTATAATTGACATGGGGTCTGAAAGGCATGGTAAGTACAATATCCATGTATGGAGAAAGTACTTTCTGGACATTTAAACCAGGTTTCAGTGATTACACATACATGGATGCCACCCAGATGCAGGTGAGACCATATTAATTTCTTCCTGATTATGTTTTGATACATTGGCTACATTAGCATATTCATTAGCTGGACTCTAACTAAAAATGCACTATGGGGAGGCAAAGGCTTTAGTCATTATGCAGAAGCCTTTGTGTGACAAGTGTAGCTCATCCTTAGCAAAGCAAGTATTACTGTCCATCATCTCATTCCAAGCTGACAAATACTGGAACCTCCTAGAATGACACCAATTATTCAGCCAATAGTTGAAGCTAATCATCACTTCTTGGAGAAGGAATGATTACACTTAATATCAATCTTGGCTGCATTTGTGACATACACGGAGAGCTCAGGCATGTCTCATTGTGTATCTCTCAGGATCTTGCACCCCAAGCCATTCAGCCCCATATGTATAACTACCATGACATAGCTATATGTGGTTGGTGCAAGTGTCCTAAGGGCCCTTGAGATCTCTGAGATCCTAGCACCAGAAAGGCAACTCCCTGTCACCCTGTCTTTGGCCAGCCTAGTGAGGTTGAAATCAGTGTGTCTTACTAACTGTATTTTTGTTTGTGGCATGGTTTAGTGTGTTGGATTTGAGACTGTTTGTCTCTCACTGACTCTGTTGAAGATATGTTTGGCTGTGGTGCATTGATTTTTGCTGAAACATAATTTTTACAGGTCTAGGAAGCCTTGGTAATTTTTTTACAGCATCAGTACACAATGGTATACTTTGTATCACTGAAGAGTACATAGAGTGGAGTGTATTTGTGTGAAGTTCACAGTCTGTTTTCTTGAATTAGAGACCACCATATTTCTTAACCATTTCAATCATTAACAAGCAGAGTTATTTGTGTTTAGTAACAATTTATTAACTGAGAGCATATGCCAGTTACTACACTGGTTAAATATACCTAGTACTATGAGGCTAGCAACAGAGAGGAAACAAGTAGGTTGCCCATTGTTATATTCTGGTTTATAATCCGTGTTAATCAATGAACTCTGCTAGAACTGTGTGGCCTCACCATCTTGCTGTGTGAATCTTTGCCAGTGTTTGTCAAGTACCCATATTTGTTGTAGATATTCTAAAATGCTTTCCTTTTATAGTGATTTCATGATTTTCTTCCCTACAGTGGAGGTCCAAAAATAGATCATTTATTTGCCAGTATTTGTATTGTTCACATTCTAGTTAATGGAAATTATGTCTGCTGTCTTTCCATCTTTTAAAAGCTTAATTCTCCTCATTTCTTTAAACGGTAAAACTGCCAGCAGTTCTACTCTCATTCCTCTAAGCCTTTTAGACTGAGCTCCATCAGGTTCCATTTCCTTGTGCACCATTAATTTCTGGAATTCTTTCTGTACACTTTCTTGCTTGCAAAGACAACTGTCTCTCACTGTAGTCTCTACAATTCTACTGACTGTTTTTTGTAAATCTCACTTCTTATCCTAAGTGAATACTGAGCAGAAATATACATTTAGCAGCACATTTTTGTCTTCCTTTTTTGGCCAATCAACCATCAATTGAACTTAATTCTGGTAGTCACTCTCTTTTTGTTTTCTCTGTTTTAAATAGTATTTTTTTTACTTTTCCCTTCTTGAACTGAATGCCTGTTCCTCAATCTGAACCCTTGCTTTTCTGATTGCCCTTCCAACAGCATTCTGTGTTAACTGGTGGTGGTCTCTGTGTTCCTACATTTGGGTGAGATTCAGTGAAAACTAAACTTTTATCAACAGATAAACAAGACATACTGCTATGGTAGATTCATATCCCATCTCTCACCTCTGGTACAAATTTTCCCTGTATTTCAAACAGAGTAGTATATTTCCTCCTACAATGTGAATGTAGATATGTGGCGGCTCATGCTATTGGACTGCAGAACTGCAGCCCCCCCAGCTGTAAACAGAAAAGAAAAACAAAACAATTAGCGAATCCCAGAACTCACTGCATGCATGCTCAGCATTCCTGAATTTCACGCATGCATGCAGGAATCTGGACTGGTTAAACAGCAGTCCGGATTAGGAAAGAAGGCATCAGACTACAGGTGCCCCAGAAGTCTATACGGTTACAACTGCATAGACTGGAAGGGAATCAGACTGCAACATTTGCAGGCTGGATAACTATAGCTGCTGCCATGGGACTGCAACATGAATTGAATTTCAATGGAGGCAGGACTGACTTTTGTATTTCAATTAAGCTTGTAGGGCTGGGACTTTGAAGTTGCATTTCAGGCAGTGTATGTGTCTGTGTCTGTGTGAAATGCCCCAGTTAAATATACCTAGTGGCTAGAGAGAATAACTCAGGCTCAAACCTGGTGGCTAAAGAGAATAACTCAGGCTCAAACCCTATACCTTGGATGCAGGTAGCAAGAGCCTGAATTCCTTACCCACCACCACTTATGAACATTTTCCAGATTTTTGCCTCATATTTTTGTTCTGTTCTGTTCCTCATAAAACCTGTCATTTTCTGGACTTTGAGTTCACTAAATGATGATAGACATTTGAATTTCAGACTTCATATTCTTCAGAAAGTACATAGTAACACAAACCCTTTTACTGTAGCAATTTTCTAAGTTTATATGATCAATATTTGAAATTTGTCACTGTTTTTGGGGCTTTATTTCCCCCATTATTGACTTTGTACAGGTGTTTTCTGCTAAGAGATTGAGAGCTATGGTGAGAACTGAATTCACTAAATGATAGCCATTTAAGTTTCAGTCTTCCTATCTTTCAATAAATAGCTGATTTGGCATAGTGTTATGTTGCTTTGACAGCAGTACACAGGGTTCTGGGTTCAAGACTTGGCAATAAAATGGATGGTGGTAACATAGCATTTTATTCTAGCAACTTTCCAAGATTATACAAGCAATGTTTAAAATGTGTCCCTGGCTTTTGGGCTTTTGTCCCCCTCCAATAAATTTCTTGTGCTACAAAGCTTAGAGATACAGTTGAGTCTTGAGTGGAGTTTACAAGGAGCTGAGAGCTTCAGGGGAAGAGAAGTTTAGTTCTGCTTAGGCTGCATCTGCTTGTATCATTAATAGCACAACAGGTAGTGTACTTGCTTTTGATGCAGAAGGCAGTGGGTTCTACTTTAACAGTATGTAGATACATTGCTGATATGGTACTGTGTTGTACTTTTAAAGGGAGTGGATGCTGCTGTCTTGAGAATGTCCTCCTTGGCAGAGATACCTAGTAGCTATGAACCTGTTATCAGTTTGCCATCCAGTCCCTATTGCAATATAACTAACTTATCAATTTTTAATGTAACACAGGCAATTTATTCTTCAAGGGCAACAGGCACTTTACTTGTAGATGAAACAATGAAATATAAAGGTGTTTGCTAGCAGCAACCTCTTCATTAGTTACAGATCTCTTTAATGTGGAATTAGTTCAATGACTTTTACTTCTGTAGAGATTGTGCATGTTTACTGATACTGGTGGATTTTAGAAGTTTGAGTAGACTTTTATGATTTACATGTTCTGAATTTGGCAGTTTTGTCTTTATTGGTGCAAGCATTTTGTTTCATTCTTTACTGGAAAATGTTCAAAACAATAAATTTAAAACACCATCTAACAACTGTACTGTATTATACAATATAATTTAATACAATCAGGAATGTGTATCAAAGAACACATGTATGTTTCATGTGCAAGAGGCCTATAATTTGAAAACAGCCCAAAGTTAATCTTTATCTGCCACTGGCCAGATGTATTTTCTTTAAA
>NC_056737.1:452078381-452188381 GCF_019279795.1 Protopterus annectens | reverse complement strand
AAGCCCTGCAATTTCATTTAACAGCACATTTAGTTCAAGTAAAACAGTAAGAGCTGAAAAGTCTGATTTAAAATGTGTTTTAAACTCGTACTTAAGAGTTTGAAATGAACAGTAAAAGTAAAATGATAGATAATCTAACAGTTGATAAATTCATAGGGGCACTCCCAAATAATTTATGTAAGTGGGCTTTTCAGACTGACTCTAGGAGTACTGATAAGTTGGATGTGCTAACTGAAAGATTACTAGCTAATTAAGCATTGTTTAGTGCTGAGCAACTTAAGTTTAAATCTAAGAATGTGCATATGTCTATGATACACAGAAACTGTCAGCAGCTGAAGTTGTATGTTTCAGATGTGGAAAGAGGGGGCACATTGATAAAAATATTTAATTACTACTGCTGTATCTAACAGAAATGTGATTGCTGACCAGTATAGTAGTAATGAAAATGATGTGCCTATAAAATGTAATTTCTAACCAACATGTTGAACATGAAAATTTAACAGTGGAATGTGATAAAGCTGCTAGAACGGTCAGATCAGCACACTGTTTCTGTGCCATTACTAAGTTAGATAAATGAAGAGCACTGATAGATGGAAATGAACAAAAGAAATTATTTGATTATAGAAACATGGTCACATTTATTAAGGAACCCTTGTCTGCAAATAAAAAACATATGACAAGTGAAAGGTGGAAGTGGCATGTGTTCATGAAGTCAGGAAAGAGTATCCTGTTTGTCTGTGTACAGACAACCTTCATTACTTTAATGACCCAATTATTCTGACAAGGTTCCACCTCATGTGCCAAGGGCTCTTTCCTTTCTGTTTCCACACTACTTTTTCCCTGACTTACTAACTGGAGTTTTTTAGCAAAACTCTGTAACTGGCTTTGATAACACACATGTTCCTACATCCCTTCCAATCAGTGCCAGATAATTTTTTTCCTTTTGCAATTTCTGTACATATTCTGTTTTCTTTATCAAAACTGTTTTTCAACAGCATGCCAGTCTGCTGTTGACCCCCCCCCCACCCATTTTACTAAGAGTATATTCACGGCTGTGTCTTAGTAGTGTGTCAGGCTACTGCTGCCTCTTTCATTTTTACTTGAGGTATAGTTAAGCTATATAGTTATAATGCATTAGAAATTCAGACACTGTTGGGTAATGTACTATATCCTCTAGCTTTTGAGTGTAATTTAGCACATGGAATCATAGTAGGTAGAAGATGTTCTCCATTTTAAGGCATTGCAGAAATTGTGAGGAGAGACAGTCAAAAAGAGCAAACTTACACTCTGTAGTCTGAATATGATGAAGTGTTCCTGACTTGGCATATTTGCAGATATGCAATGAGGATATAAAAACATTGTGTGGACAAACAGTACATAAAACAGAACTAAAGAAATATATATCTAGCTTATAAGGGGAAGCAGATTTAAAGACTGGACATATTTTGAATTAAAGAATGACTTGTTGTTCTCAGTGAACAAAGAGACAGAATAATTATTTCAGCAACTGTTAGTTGCATAACCTGTAAGAACACATAGCCACATTTTGGGAGGACTCTGTACTTCCACCTATCCATATTTATGAGTCACATCTGACTCATAATGACCCCAAAAACAGCCATATGAAATGGAAGTAGAGTGCCAGGGTTTCCTTGAGTAGCACTCATATTCCATATGAACACTTAGGAGAATTTAGAGTCACCAATCAGCCTGCTGCATGTCTTTGTGAGATGAGAAGACACTGGAATACATGACGAAAACCCACATGAACAGGGAGGACATGTGACACACCTGTTGAAAATAAAAACAAAGGTCTGCTTGCTGTGAGGTGGCAATACTATCCAATGTGTCTACTATGCCATGCAGGTCGACACTTAGGGACTGACAAAAAAAAAAAGCTAGAATTTCAGTCATAGTGCCAGTCAGGAGGACATTTAGGGATGGACAAAACCAAAGGAAATGTTTTACCTCAGTTTTATTGGTTTGGTGTAATGAAAGACATTGGAAATGTCTATGCAGCTTGCCCAGAATGTCAGAAGATGGCATCATATCCTGGGTTCAGAGGTCCACTGAGAGTATGCCCATTCAAGTGGAAAGTTGGGGATCTTGCAGGCCCATTAGTGAAGTCTAGTAATGGCTGCCAGTATGTTCTAGAGATTATTGACTATGCTTGCAAAGTTTCCTGAAATAGTGTCACTGCAAAAAGCCAATGCTAAGTTAGTAACAGAGCTAGTGTTACTTTTGTCTGGTTTAGTGATACCCAAAGAAATACTCATGGACTAGGGAACCTCAGTTACATTCTCAATAATGCAACAGCTTTGCCAGAGTTTTAATAAAGTAAAAGAGTTTAGAATGCCATTGTACCACCCACACACCAGTGGGTTAGTGGAGTGCTTTAATAAAACTCTGAAGCTGTGCTAAAGAAGGGCATACAAAATGATGGTAAGAAATAGGATCATTTACTTCACTCTCTCCATTTTGCTGTAAGAGAGTTTCTATCCTCAGGGCTTGCTGGATATAGCAAAGGACACTTCACAAACTTCCAAGTTAGGTTAAAGTGTTGTGCCAGAAGTTTAAGAACATATGAAAAGGGTGATACAGCTGCAACACAAGGTGCACAATAAGACTGACAGACTCAGTAAGTTTAAAACATATGACAGAGTATTAGTCCCCTCTGCTGAAAAGAAATTCCTAGCAAGGTGGCAAGGATGCTTTGAAGAAGCAGAGAAAAGAAACCAAGTAAACTGCAAATGAGACACAATGGGAACAAAAGACTAGACAGGTCTATCACATAATATGTTAAAACCAGGGAGGAGAGCTAAAGTTTCTGTAATCAGACTGGGAGCTGAGCTAGATGCCATGAAATTCTATTCCTACCATTGAGAGAGAAGACACTTTCTGTTGTTGTTGTGTCTTTCGGCTTTTCCCGGTTAGGGGTCGCCACAGCGGAACTCTGGTCTGCTAATGATTGGCATTAGATTTTTACATGCCGAGTTGCCAGCTCTGACGCACAACCTTCAATGAAGGTACGCCCATTCACGCATGTCTCCACACAGAAGATGCTCTAGCTGAGAATCGAACAGGACAACGTCTTACTGTGAGGCAACAATGCTACCGCAGCACCACCACCACTTTCTGTAAAGCCTGGAAATAAGAAGTAAAATGATTCTTGCATTGAAACAGACTTTTTTCTGAACCAACTGGTAGAACATATTTAATGCACCTTCATACTGAATTTGTGCTGGGGAAAAGGCAAACCTGAAACTGTATAGGATACCAAAGACACAAAGCAAAGGAGTGAATGAAAAAAATGGAGACAATGCTTAATTTAGGAGTTAGTTACTGAACAGTCACATTGGGACTGGAATAGTCCACTTGAGCTGGTCCCTAATCTAAATGGCTCCATGTACTTTTTTTATATTTTCTGGAAAATGAGTGAAATATCTGTATTTGACAGATGTGGATGAACTCATAGAAAGGTAAGGCAAAGCTTTTGACCTCCCTAGATTTGACTAGGGAGTATTGTCATATTCCTCTTGCCTTCCTAACCAAAGAGAAGACGATATTCTCTAACCCTTTAGGTTGTTTTCATTAAACTGTATTAAACTTTGGACTTCACAGAGCTTCTTCCACTTTTTAAGAACTCTTGGATAAAATTCTAAAACCTCACAGGAGGTACCAAGATGCATAGCAAGATGATACAGTAGTGTAGTCAGAAGATTTGAGTCACATTTGTCAAAGTACAAGCTGTGCTGAACTCTTTAAAATAGACTGAACTTACAGTCAGTGCTGCCAAATGTAAAGTTTTGTATAAATACAGTCCATGATTCAGAGAGGCGTAATTAAACTATTAACAGAGAAGAAAAAGTGGCATATATCCAATGCCAAATTACACATGAAATCATGTTTTAAACACCTTTAACAAATTATCAGACACATGCACACATACCTTAATAGAAAAGAAAAGAAAACATATTGTTTTTTTTCAATTGCATACATTATGCATTGCATATATGTTTTGTTTCTTTATAACTGCTGCCACGCAGTCCAACATTGCATAAATTGCTAATTTTCTGCCTTCCCTTAAACCTCATTCCTTCTCCTCAACATGCATGTACTGTTCCCATAAATTCCATTTATTTCTGTTTAATTTGCTTCTTCCTTTTTCTAAAGTTTCCACTTTCAGTTATTCTATCTCTTTTACAATATTAAATACTTAATATTAGTAATGTAAGTACAGTTGATTTAAATTTTGATTTCCATTTTCTAGTAATTGCTTTTTTTGGCAGCCAGTAGAATTAAACTTAATAAGGTATTACTGTGGTGGGGCAATTCAGATCCTGTGTCCAAGCTCAAAAGAATAACTTCATTAGTTAACAGCCATTTGCTTCCTCAATATTTCTATATGAATGCAATTTTAGGCCTGGCAGGCTACTGTAGAAACTTTGTTCCAAACTTTGCTAACATAACCTGTACCCCAAAAGATCTTACAAAAGGCAAGGACACTATCCAAGTAAGATGGACCTCAGCAACAGATCAGAATTTTAACAAACTGGTAATTCTGTGCTCAGAACTAGTTGTAGTTGCGCTCTTCTTTGATAAATCATTTGTTGTATACACAAATGCATCTGAAGTTGGTTTATGAGCTGTGTTTTCTCAGGAAACAGGTGGTGAGAAGCACCCAGTCTGCTATCTAATCAGGGAATTGAGTAAGGCTGAAACCAGGTATTTTACCATAAAGTGATAATGTCTTACTATTATCTGGGCACTACCCTGCATACAATATTATTTACTGGGATGTAGCTTCATCCTGTTAATCAACCCTGCAATGGTTATACAAAGAGACACCACACCCAAATTATACAGATGGGCTATATCCCTACAATCCTTTAACCTGCACACTCTACTGTCCCACCAAACATCATGTCTACAAGACAAGCAACATTTAAAAAAAAATCTGCCTATTTCACCACCTAACACCTTTAACCTAGAGCTGCCCCCTTTGCCTCACCATAGCTATGCTTCTGTGGGAGGGGATACTTGTGGCATAGTAACTGTTAACTTATGTTAAATGCTGATATACTGTGAGCTATGGGAACAAAAAGCCTGTATTAGTCAGGCATGCTTTATGCACTCTAGGTAATATAGTAATGAAACCTTTCAAACAGACAATGTAAAACACCTGCTGAGATGCTATTAAAAAGAAGGCTGTAACCTAAACAGACAGAAACATCTGGCTTTCTTGAAGAGAGAGAGATTTGGAAGACCAAGATTATAGAGCTCTTGAGGTTACTCTAACTAAAAGAATCTCTGGATTTTCTCATGGAATACCAGCTTATCTGTAGACTACTAGACGTTGTAGGTTTACTCATGGAGCACTAGTTCATCAGTGGATTTACCTGCAGTCTAAGTTGTGGAAGTTATAGGCAGCTTATCCTGAGTTTCACTTCTAAAGAAAGGAACTACATGGACTACTGGGTTTCTAAGAGACTTACATGAACTGAATTGTAAGTAACCTGAACATAAAACTTGCTTTCTTTTTTTTTTTAAAGAACTTTTGAGAATGATATGCTTCTACTGTAAATAAACTAATAAGATGCACTGGAACTTCAGAAGCATACCTCTTAACTGTCCAGAATTTCACAGAATGTTCAAACCTTTTCTTCATATTTTAGTCTGTTCCTTAAAAAAATCTTGGTTTTCTGACAAATCACTGATGGTTGAAGTGAATAAATAATGACAAACATTTTTGTTTCAGACATCATATCCTTCAGAAAATGCATGCTAATGCATAACTGCTTTACACTACCTCTCTATTATTAAAACACTGTTCAACTTTCTGGTAATCTCTAGTCTTATCCCTACCCTTTCCTACTAGACTTTCACCTAGTCTGTTCTAAATTACCTGCATTTCTGATTGTCTCCTTCCTCATCTCTTCTTCTGTGGTTCTACCCCCTCGCGGCTCACTCCGCTCCCCTCCCTACCCATTCCCCACCCCCAGGGGTCCTACTCTTATAGCTCCCCAGACACACCCCCTATACCCTACTGACCTATCCTACCCTTTCTTTGTCTAACCCCACCCCTCTATACACCCCTCCTACTATTTACCTCTTCCTCCTGGTCCTCTCTACTTCCTTCCCCATTACCATAACCTTACACCTCTCATACTATTTATCCCCTTCATCCTTCCACTCTCTCCACCAGCTTTACCCCTCTCTGATATATTTTTAATATACTACAGCTCCCCCCTACCCTTCTTAACAGGCTCACTTCCTCCTACTTAACTTATCTCCCATATCTTTCTATCTTCTCTCTCTTCTTTCCTTATTTTTGTAAACAATGACTCCCTACTCTCCAACACTCTGTATTCTATCAGTCCTACTCTTAACCACCCTATTTTCCACTTACCATCTTACCTTCTTTGAAACCTCACTTACCATCCTGCCTACTTCCACACAAAACAGACCTCAACCATATACACCTTCACATCATACTCCAATACTAAATCCACCCCTAATTACCTTCTTCCTAGATTTCACAGACTATCTCACCTCAAATATATCCCACCCTCAGATAAAAACCTAAACTTCTAACCTTACCAAACAATAACATTATAGACAAACTAGGTAATCCCACCTTACTAGATGGTGACATTCACCCCAACCCAGGCCCAGCTGACCTCACCCCTCAAATATGCTCTTCAAATCTTAAACATCAACTCCTCATTGGGCACCTTAACATTCAAAGTATAAACAATAAAATACCCCACCTTCATGCCCTCCTAGAGACCCACTCTTTCGACATTCTATGCCTCTCAGAAACCTGGCTTAAATCAAGCACCAAGGATTCTGAGATAATACCCCAAGGCTATAACATACTTAGACAAGACCGAGCAAAACGTAAGGGTGGTGGAGTAGCAATCCTTTTTAAAAATCAACTTAACATTACTACTCTACCAACATGTCCTAACCAGGATAGCAAAATAGAAGCCATTACAACTAAACTCCAACTAAATGCTAAAAAAGCCCTTTATATCATATGCTTATATCTACCTCCAGGTAACAATATTCCAATATTAGAAGACTTTCTTAGTTGGGTTTCTACCACCTACCCACAGGAAACAATAATCCTAGGTGACTTTAACATAGATTAGAGTAATATTAATGCTGAAAATCCATCCTCTCATATTAATCTACACAGTTTCTCCCAAACTATCACCTCTACCACCAGAATCAATAAGCACACTAAAAGAGAAAGCATATTAGATTGGATACTCACAAACAATAATAACAAAATATATAACGTAGGTACCTTGCCAGATGATATCAGTGATCACTTCCTAACTTATATTTCTAGAGAAAAGTCAGATTGTGTAAGTACCCCTAATATCCAACAAATTCGCTCTACCAAGAATTTTAATATAAACCTTTTTCAAGCTGAACTCAGCATCTGTAACTGGAACTCCTTAACACTTCCTCTTGATGATGCAGTTTTATTCTTTAATACTACTTTCTTATCCATTCTTGATAGACATGCTCCAGAGAGATCCATTAGAATGAAGTCAAAACTGCCTTGGCTCACCAAAGACACTAAAAAACTCATCCTCACCAGAAATAAAGTCTGGACCAAATGGAGATGCCACAAAAATAACCCAGATTTTCTTTACTTCCGCCAACTTAGAAATCAAGCTAAAAAAGCTATAATCTCAGACAAGAAAAATACTACTGTGAACTTCAGCAAACACATCTTAACAACTCCAAACAATTTTGGTTATCTGTGAACAGACTCCTCTCCCCAGGTACTGCCAAAACTCCCTCCCCACTAAATGCCAACCCAGACACTCCTCTCCTGACTGCTAATACATTTAACTCTTTTTTCAGAAACTATTCAATCCCTAGCTAGACAAATGAATACCAACAACTACTACCCCCCAAACAACCCAGCTAGCTCTTCTTACAACTTCTCTCTAAAACCTACATCTACTTCTTACATCTATAGACTCATTCACAAACTGAAACCTTGTACTCCTTCAGCTGATAAGCTACCCTCACTTTTCCTCCAAAAAGCAGCCAAAGAAATCGCATACCCTATATCCATACTCATAAACAGAACTATCCAAGAAGGATCCATCCCAGAAATCTGGAAAGTCTCTCACATTATTCCTCTACATAAAGGAGGAAACTCTACTGACTACTCCAACTATAGACCAATTGCTCTCCTCTCACCCCTAGCAAAATTATGGAAAATGCATTCACCAGCAACTAGTACAATATCTGTCTCTTCACAACATAATAGCTCCCTGTCAGCATGGCTTTAGACCTCATCACAGCACCACCACTGCCCTTCTTTCTTTTATAGATACTATCAACAAAAATCGCAACAATAATCTTCTCTCTTCTGCTCTTTTCATTGATCTCTCAAAAGCATTCGACATGGTCAATCACTCTCTCTTAACCAACTTTCTTGAATCTCTATCACTCGACAACCTAACTATTAAATGGTTCACTTCATATCTTAGCAACAGGCAGCAAGCAGTCATATGGGAAAACCATATCTCTTCTCTTTTGCCTATTTCCATCGGAGTTCCTCAGGGCTCCATTCTTGGTCCCTCTTTTCTCTCTTCATCAATGATCTTCATTCTGCTATCCCACAAGCAACATGCATTCAATATGCAGACGATTCAACCCTTATCTGTTCTGCTCCTTCCACCACAGAACTGATCTCACTCACCCAAAACGTATTTAATACTGTTGAAACATGGTTCTCAAACGATTCCTCCTACTTAACGCCAAAAACTAAACTTCTCCTTTTCACCCCACCTCTCGTACCACCCCTTACATTTCTCCATCTCCTCTAACACAAACACTATCATCTCACCTGACTCTACTACAAAACTGCTAGGTATAACTATCGACAACAATCTCTCCTTCAACCAACACATTAACTACACCATCAAATTAGTTAACAGAAAAATAGGATCCCTATATAGAATTAAACATTTTCTCACCCCAGCAACTAGAACTAAAATAGCCCAATCACATCTCTTATCTTCACTTCTATATGCTTCATCTATTTATACCAATCTTAAAAAGCAATCTAGCTAAATTAACAACCTGCTACAATAATATTGCCGCTTTGCCACTGGTAATCCTTCAGAACCCACCACTGTCTAAACCTAAAACTTCTAGGCTGGCTTGAATTCCAAAACTACTTGCTTATCCCTCAACTCGATTGCTCATAATATACTTTATCAACCTGACCACACACCAATACTTTCCCAACTGATAATCCCCTATAACAATCTCAACTCCCTACGCTCATCTCATAAACTAATGGCCAAAGCAATTAAGTCAAACAACTTTGCCGGTGACTGTCTTTTCACTAATACTGTAGGTAGGAACTGGAATCTTCTTCCTACTGACATAACTCTGACTTCATCTTTGCCTCTTTTCAAACAGAAAATTAAACTATACTTCCAAAACCACTGGCTCTGTTCCTGCAGCACACCTGACTAAATTATTTTATTTATTACTCTCTTACTCCTCTACTCCTTACCTCTCCACTCCAACTTCTGATCCTACCTCTATTAAAACTATAAGTATTATACCTTCTCTGTAAATTTGTTGAACTTGAATAATGGTATCTTTCTTATTTTATAATGAGGAAACTTGTTACTTTACTGTTTGTATACCTCCCTTGCAATGTTTTAATGATGTATTTTCCTGAGAAAATATATTTTGATTTTGAAATGTACTAGTAGATAGTGGAGCTTTTCTCCTCGGGCCTCTGCTGAAAATGGACTTGTTATCCAGCCAGACTAGCCCGGTCAACAAATGTAAAATAAATAAATAAATAAAATAAACTGTTATTCTAGCAACTTTCTACATTTATAAGAGCAATAATTAAAATTTGTCCCCCTATTTTATCTGGGTTTGTCCAGATTTCTTGATTTCCTGCACTAAGAGGTTGAGAGGTATGAAGATCATCCAGTGGGTGAAATGTACAGCTCTTTCCCATTTATATATTTATATATATATATATATATATATATATATATATATATATATATATATATATATATATATATATATACATACACACACATACACACATGCACATATGTTTAGCTGGGTGTACTTTCCTACAACGAAAATTCACTTTTTCTAAATGGGAAAGTACATGCCCACTTAAGCGAAAGTGCACGTTTACGAAAGTGCACTTTCGTTTAAGCTCACTAGACCGAACCTACCACACCATAATGGAGGACATTGAAAATGGGCTATGTTCTCCACTGTGGTGCGATAGTCACGGACCTTAAGGTTAGCACATGGGTCAAGGTAAGGGGATAGCCCTACTAACTATTCCCTTACCCTAACCCGTGACCTAACCCTAAGGTCCATGACTATTGCACCACAGTGGAGGACATAGACCGATTAGGAATGTCTTCCACTGTCGTGCGATAGTCATGGACCTTAGGGTTAGGGCATGGGTCAAGGTAAGGGGATAGCCCTACTAACTATCCCCTTACCCTAACCCGTGCCCTAACCCTAAGATCCGTGACTGCTAGCCCGTTTGGTCTAGCGGGTTCACGAAAGTGCACTTTCGCATTAGTGTGGGTGTACTTTTTTTTTTTCTTCAAAAGTACACCCATTTAAATATACACATATGAGTATATATATATATATATATATATATATATATACAGAAATACATAATACACAGATGTATGTGTGTGTCTCTCTCTCTTTCTGCCTATGCCCCCCAACACATACTTGCAAATAGAAACTGCTGGCAGTTATTTCCTATAGAAACTGCTTGTAGTGATTTCCTATAGCAAACACCAGTTGGGAGTTTAAAATCAGGGAGCCAAACTTGAGTTTGAACCTTGGCACTTTATCTTGATGATGTAGAATAATGGTGCCCACTTCTTACCTCAATGTAAGATTGTCCGCTGAGTGCCAAGTTTGCCATTGCACTGGAAGTGCACATTATTTTACTGTGGTGCAGTTTAACATAGGAATTTAACCACCAAATACCTAATATGTCATTCTCATTTAGGGTGCACAGTGATAGTTACTCCACACTCCTGTAATAATGTGGAAATTTATTTTTAGAATGTAATGTGCAGTTTCAGTATCATAAGATACACATTGCTGCTTTTCTACATGCCTTACGAATACTGTGGAGCTCTCTTTTAAGTGCCTAAGGTATGGTTAACATATACATCCATACAAATATTTCAAGCATGGGCATTAACACCCTTCTAGCTTGCCAATATACCAAAACACTTGTTCCCATAATACATGTTCAGGCTGTTCTCAAAATAACTATACTAGTACTTGATTTAATGTAATTTGGTAGTCTGTTCCATGTGTCATCTGCTTCCTCAGAGAACCAATTGATACAATTCTCATTCCTACAGAATATTCTACATTAGGTTGTTTGATGATTCTGTGCTACCTTTTGATAACCCCAAACATTCCCTGAGGTAGTTGTCTCTAAATACCGTATATACCTGAATAAGATTTCCTTTTAGATATCTACAAGAGACACTTTACAAGTTCAGATATTTTAGCATTTCATAATAACTTAAATTTTCACATCTATGGATGCCCTTGGTATATTTAATCTGCACTCTTTCTAGTTTACTCATGCTTGTTTTATTTAAATTTTCCATACTGTTATTCCATACTCAAGTTTGGGTTTAATGTAACTAACAAACAATGACTTCATCATTTTTGATTTTCCATGCTTTATAAATCTTTTCATACAACCTATAATTCTACAGTTATTTGATTAGAAAAACTCATAACTGGATCTACTCGTATACCCACGTCCTTAAATGAGTCTAAAGTTTAAATCAGTGTGTGCTGTATTGAATATTTACCTTTCAATTTATAGGTTCATAGGTTCATAGGTTCATACTAGGCTATCTGCCCGAGGGCATTTACAAGCCTAGCCCATCGTTTTGTGGCTTACGCCACCCCTTTAGTATGGGGAACTATACCCATTATTTTTCTGTGCCTCTGTCGAGCAGTGACACTGAGGTAATCCCTGGGGTATATCTGTGATCTCCCATCCATTGGTCAAGATTTCTCTTGAACAAGGCCAGCGAGGTGCTCTGCCTCACATGTACCGGGATTTTGTTCCACAGCATAGGGAGTCTTTGGGTGATGAATCTATCCCTCCAGCACGTCCTATTAATAGCCGTGTCAAGGTTTAAGTCTCCCGCCCTTGTGGCTCTGATGGATCTAGATTTTTGAGGTGAAGCATATTCATCAAATCTGGGTTTGACATGGCCTTGTATGTTAGGCAAAGGTCACCTCTGAGCAAGCGTGGCGACTGAATAGAGCTGGAGTTCTTTCAGTCGGGCAGCATAGGACAGATTTTTGAGACCCTTTATCCTTTTGGTGAGGAACTTTTGTGGCCTCTCCAGCTGCTGCAAGTGTCGGGTCAGATACATTCCGAATGGGGCATTGTACTCAATCATTGGTCTGATGAGTGATGAGTAAAGGGAGACTATGACCTCCCTTGATCTAGATGAGAATCCCTTCATGATAAGGTGGGCAATGTAGAAGGTCTTCCTAACTACTTTAGCTACATGGGTGTCGAATGACAGACTACTATCAACCTGGGTCCCCAGGTCCCTGATAACTTCTTCTGTGCTCAGTGGATTGCCACCTATTTGGTAGCTAGGGTAACCTTGTTTTTCCCAAGGGTATGACTATGCATTTTTGGCATTTAACTTTAGGCCGTGGCTCTGGCACCAGTTATCCGTTTCTGTGAGACCCTTCTGAAGGATATCTGTGTCAGATGTGTTTTCTACTATGGCGCCCAGTTTGCAGTCATCTGCAAACTTTGTCAGCCATAACCCTCCTGTGTTTGCTTGTACTTCGGAAAAGTAGATGCCAAACAAGAGTGGGCCCAGGACTGAGCCCTGTGGGACACCACTTGTGACAGGCTTTGAGTCTGACATGGCGCCAGCAGCTCTGACCCTGTGGGTTCTGTCACTCAGCCAGTTTGCAACCCATCTTGTGATGTATGGGTTGACATTTAAGCTGATGAGTTTTTCAATGATACCCGAATGGGGTATTGTATCGAAGGCCTTAGCCAGATCGAGGTAGGCTGTATGGACTGCCTTTCCTCATCAATGGCTTTGGTGACTGTTTCGAAAAAGTCAACCAAGTTTAAAAGGCATGATCTGCCTTTGACAAAGCCAAACTGGGTTGGATCCAAAGTCTGCAAATTCCCTATGTCTTTATTTATGAGGTCCATTATGATCCTCTCCATGGCTTTGCAGATAAGGCTTGTCAAGCTAATGGGCGGTAATTTCCAGGGTCGGTGGAGGCACCGCCTTTGTGAAGTGGTACCACAGTTGCAGTGCGCCACTCCTGGGTGCGTATCCAGAGGTAAGACTTTGATTAAACAGCTGTCCTAGCTGTGGGTTTAATTCTCATTGAGTACATGGAGCACACAGCCGGGGACACCATCAGGTCCCATGGATGCTGTGTTTTTTGCTTTGGAGAGAGCAGTTCTCACTTGGGCACTGGAGATGTTTGGGGGCTGCAATCGTTTGGTATAGATATCTCTCCTTTTGGGGAGGGGAGAAGTTTGCACTGAACCTGTCAGCCAGTATGTTGGCAATGTCTGTAGGATCAGTAATCTTCACATCATTTTGAACTAGCTCTGAGCATATCTGGGAGTTTCCTCCCAGGTTTCTAACATAGCTAAAGAAGGCCTTATGATTGTCTTTTGAGTCTTTAGCTATTTTTCTCTCGAAATTTGCTTTGGATGATTCTATGAGAGCTCTTAGTTTTTACTTATAGTGATCAAGGGTGTCTTACCTTTTAAGGATTTTGCTCTATCTTGTAGTAGCTTCCTCCTTTTGTTGTAGAGTTTGTTTATGGCTGGGGTCCACCAGACTGGACGCTTGCCTTTGGTACAAAGAGTCTTTGTTTTGCTTGGGATTGCCTTATCCATGCAGTCCTGCAGGTGCTGGTAGAAGGCATTTGTAAGTGATTCAGCGGCTTGAGTACTGTTTTCCGCTGCTCGGGGCCTTAAAGGAGACCACACTAGTCTTTAGAAGTGTGAAGTCGGCTTTGAGAAGTTCTTTACTGTGGTCTTTTTATTTCAGGTGGGGTGGGATGAGGACCTCCAGCGAGATTAGTTTGTGGTCTGATCTCACCAGTGAGGGTACACCTCCGGTGTTGAACATTGTGCTCCCATGTTCGTGATGATGAGATCAAGTATGTTATCTCCTCTTGTGGGGATGGTGACTAGTTGTTCCATGGCATTTGAGTTTATGAATTCCAGGAACTTTTGGGCTAGGGTGTTTGGGCTTGAGTAGTGTTCCCAGTCTATATTAGGGTAATTGAAGTCACCTAGTATGATGGTGTTTGGTGATACATTTATCCCCTCTAGTGTTTTCAGGAAGGCCATGTGAGGTTCCTGAGTTTGTGAGGGTGGCCTGTAACATGCTACAATTTGCAGAGCAGTCTTGCCTATGGTTAATTGCACCTGGATGGTCTCCGATGCATCGTCGTTGCCACCAGTCTTGAGGTGTGGGTGTCCTTGATGAATATGGATACCCCCTCCTTTCTTGGTATTGTCCAGATTTTGGGGCGGAACGCATGATATGAGGTAAAACCTGATAGCTGGGGTGCTCTCAGGAGCCTTGAACCAGGTTTCTGTCACAGCACAGACATCGATGTTCTCCATACTGAGAAGGGCCTCGAGTGCGTGCATTTTGAGATTTAGACTTCTGGCATTGAGCAGCATTACCCTTAGTTTTTTCCTTTTTGTGTTCTAGGGTGGTAGGTTTAGAATTTGAGCCTTGCCTAAAAGGCACTATGGGGTGGCAAGAGCCTTTGCCAATATCCGAATCCCAGGGTGACAGGTGCAAGCCGTCCCTCAGCAGCGTGGCTTGTCCAGCATGTCATCCCAGGCAGACAGACACTGGATCCCCTTTGAATGACACCAGTGTTTAAGCCAATTGTTAAAGCTGATCATCTTATCTCTGTATTGTGGCATCATTCTTGGTGAAGGTAGGATACTGCTCAAGGTCAGGGTCATACCTGTCTGGGCTACATAATCAGAGAGCTCCTCAATGTCTCTTTTCATGTAGTCTAAGGAGGTACGTCTCAGGTCGTTTACACCAGCATGGACAATGACTGAATCATATTTGTACCTGCTGTTGAGAGACCTGAGTGCTTGCGTTATGTGGCGGATTCTAGCGCCCGACAGGCAGCTTACTGTGACCTTCTCCTTACTCAGTCTGGTGAGCGGGACGTCAGTGTGTCTGACTATGGAGTCACCAATGACTAGTGTGTCTGGCATTGTGTTTGGCCTTAAGGGCTGTGACTGTTTGACACTCTGACTGTGAGGTCTATGTGTTGCAGGTGTTGTGTTCTGAGGTGGTGGTTGTTTGGGTGTCTGCTTTGGTGGCCTCTGCTGTTTTGGTAGATTTTGATCAGAGCCTCCGAGTATGTCTTTGTGTGTTTATGTGTATGATTTGAGGTTGTAATGGTAATATGTGAGACTGGGTCTATAGTGTGTGTGGTAACCTTTTCCTCCTGACTGGTCTTGCCAGTCCTATGTTGAGAGAGCTCAGCCTCCAGTTTGGCCGTATAGTTGCATCTCTCGCATGTATTTGTGTTTTGTGGGAGGAGGAGAGGGTTGTCTGTGTACATGAGGCAATTGTAACATTGCCTCAATATTCCCAGGTTCACCAGCTGAGCAGGAGAGGACACTAGCAACTGATCCCTCGACATGCTAGAAGGAATAGACAAAAAACTTTAAAAAGATTCTGGGGACGTGGGTGACCGAGAAATGGGGGTTGCCTTTTGGGGTACTATCTATGACAAGAGTGCCGTATCAAGGTAATAAGTACTGTAGGAGCAAGTGCTACGTTTAACAGATAGAGAATAGTCTACTTGGAGTCAAGTAGAGATGATCTTTTAATTATAGGATACGCTGATTAGATCAGTAGTATAGTTCAAGGAAGGTAGTTTTAAGGAAAATTTGAAGAGTGGACTTTAGGTAGCCCGAATAGTTTAAACCTGCTTAACCGGCTGCCCTAGTGTGCAACAGTAGCAACTCCGCTTAAATCGGCTAAATCGGCTAAATCGGCTAAATCGCTAAAGCGTGCTTTATAGCAGGGGCTGGAAAAGACAGGAAATGACACAAATTGGCCAACAAACCACAAGTCACTGCCCTAAACCACTCCTCCGAGGACAAATGAAGGAGTTATGGAAATGACCCCTAGTGGCCAATAAAACTACAGTTTCAAGTCAGTAACCACCTCTCCGGGGGGCAGGGAAGCTGCTCAATGTTAGTCACTGCCACTGATAAACACAGAGACCCTCCTTCAGCCCAAGCAAAATGGCCTCACAGAAACTTTCAAACAGTTCAGGAACAGCAAGCCTGTAACTGAACTTTTTTAACTCTCAGAAAAGTGGGAAAAAAGCAAGATTTTTTTTTGTTTTTGTTTTTACAGAGATAGCAGAGGTTCACAAGTAATATCAAGTTATAACAGTGCAGTAAATGACCCCACACAAGAGTGCTAGGTCAAGGACAGAAAATATGCAAGTTTTAAGAAAAAAACGATTTAAAATTAAGTGCAAACAGGAAATTCAGCAAACAGCTTTTGGTTGTGCTCTAAATACAGCTACTAATACAGAAATCAAGTTTAACAAGCCAGAAAATGCTCAAGCTAGGCAGCTATGCAGAAAAACTTAGCAAATAAACAGAGAAAAATACTTAAAATCTCAAAAGTGGCTCCTTCTTCTCTCAGCGTTTTTCCTCTTGGAGGGTGCTTCACCAACAGCCAACAAGCCTGAAAAGACGCTCAAACCACGAGGCAACTAGGTTTTAAGAGAGGAAGATGAAGGAGTTATGGAAATGACCCCTAGTGGCCAATAAAACTACAGTTTCAAGTCAGTAACCACCTCTCCGGGGGGCAGGGAAGCTGCTCAATGTTAGTCACTGCCACTGATAAACACAGAGACCCTCCTTCAGCCCAAGCAAAAATGGCCTCACAGAAACTTTCAAACAGTTCAGGAACAGCAAGCCTGTAACTGAACTTTTTTAACTCTCAGAAAAGTGGGAAAAAAGCACAAATCTCATATACTTAGTTTTTGATGTATTAATCAACATATTATTCTCCTGTGCCCAAATGGTCAATTTAGTCAAGTTCTTTTGCAGACATGCATTATCTGTAACACGTGTAATCAGTTTACCCAATTTCAGGTCATCTGCATATAGACTGTAGATCATCTTAGATGAAAAAGTTACGCCTGAAAGATACAATCTAAACAAGTAAGGGCCAAAGACAGAGCCCCGTGGGACACCTTGACTGTAACCAAGAATTTCACCTGTTCATTTGCTGTACGATAGTTGCCCTGTCCTATCTGTAAGACTTGCAGCTGTCCATCTAATTAAAAGTACATCGATACCTAGTTGTTCTAAGTTATTTAATTTATTAGCAAGACTCATAGTGATGTTATTCTGAATGCTGTCATCATAAACACAAGTGAGTATTAATTCTGTAATATTTGTAAGCAACTTACAGTATCTCAGCAATCACTCAAGGCAACATTTTGTTTGGGCATCTGTAAGCTTTCATGTGAGGCTGCACAATTCTTTGTGTTACTTGATTGTTGAGATATATTTAGAAAAATATACAAATGACAACCTAAACAGTGTCTGAACAACACTTAATATATCTTTAGCAGCATTAGCCAAAGTTCAAGTACCAATGCAGTTATGTTGCTCATCATTAAAGCTTTATGAAAAAATAATTCAGTACATTGTATATAGCATAGTTTTGGAATTTTTAATGCAAATATGAGTAGGCTATATTAGGTGCCTAGAGGTGTCAGTAGGATGCATTTACAGAAATTCCTGGTGGCATCACTAGGCTGCACTGAGTTAATTTGTCTCTGTCATTCCTGTTTGCATAATATTGCCTAGGAGGTTGTCAGCATTTTCTCATTTGTTTTCCCAAAGTCTGTCTTTCTGAATTCCAGATGTGTAATTTAGTTAAATGCAGGGTATTAGTAATAATAAAAAGATTGCCAGTGGTGAAAGGAGTAAATAGTACACATATGGCTCAAATGGGAACAGATTTAGGTGGATGAAGAGAAAATGTATTTATAGATAAGGTAGACAAATACATGGGCAGACGTTCATAAGAAACAGGAAGACAGTAAAAGAAACAACTTAGTTTAGAAATATTGCTCACATGAGAATACGATGTAACATATTCTGAGTACTTTCTCATCTGCGCAGATGAGACCATTCCATAATCCCACAGCCACAGATTACACAATGGTGCTTGTGAAAAACTGACTTTAATGAAATGTGATAAAATGATAGTGAGCACTTGGTGTTGCAAGTGAGCTGTTATATCTAATGGGTAGAAAATAGTTCAGTACCCTATTAGTGAAATTACTTTGTGGTTGCTTAGCAGATTAGGAGAGGATGATTAGAGGAATTTAGAAGGGTATGCTAACTGAGTAGTCCAAACAGGATAAACTGACTGTTATCCAGCAGTTTTTGAACAATAACGGTGACGTGCATGTAAGTGTTTCCACTTAAAGGTGTGTATGGCTAGGCATTTTATAGTCCTAGTGATTGCTTGCCAATAATTATTCCTATGGAGGCTACTTTATCATAGAACTCCATATGTCCTCTGGTCTTAAGAGCCACATATTAGTGAGTGCTAATGCACTACCAAGTGTACCTAAGCACATGGATGGTAATTTTATTATAGTTTACCCACTACATATAACAGAGGTTTACTATATGTGAGAGAGCTCCATGTAGTAAGTAACTTACATAAAAGCAACAAGTTATTTCTTTATTTATTGCTTTTGTTTATGTGGGAAGTGGGACTGGACTCAGGACTCATTTCAGTGAAGGATCAGGGAGAAAGGCTTTAATGTACAAACAACAGTTATTTATTTATTTTCTTTCTTCAGAGATGAAGTACCTGAGACATGTTAGGATGAACACTGTGGACAAATGAAAGAATGAGAACATCAAAGAGAACAGATTATGGTGGTTTGGACACGTGAGAAAGCAGAAGATCATTGGGTGAAGAAGATTTGGAATAGACAGGAAGGAGGCAAGAGGAAATGAGGGTATCCAGCAAAGAGAAGGATGGATTGTGTGACAGAAGGCCTGTGACAGTCATACATAACTGCTAAAAGAGGTAGGATTTTGGCACTGAATAGAGATAGAGAGAGAGAGAGAGAGAGAGAGAGAGAGAGAGAGAGAGAGAGAGAGAGAGAGAGATGGCAATAATTGATAGCAGCCCAACCCCTTATAGAAAATGGGAAAAAGAAGGTTGATTGTCTAGACTCAGGAGGTCAAGAATTAGTTGTCATATTTTTCCCACTTTGCATTTTCCCTGTAAAGTTTTGGTTTGTGTGCAAACCTAAGAATTTCAAAGAAGGCACGTACTTCAGCAATACAAAGCACTGGAAAATGTTTTCAGAACTGTCCTTCCTTTTATTTTTGTGGGCTTTTCAAAAAATAATATTACATTAGCAATTTTTTTCATTTAGTAATAATTGGCTGTCTGCAAGCCATTTAGAGATTATTTCCAACATTTTCCAGTGATTTGATAAACAACCGAGTTTCATTTCCAAACAGCAAGAGAATGGAGTCATCAGTGTATTGAATAAGAACGGATGCTTATGTGTTGTTTCATATAGGAATGATACGCTCATGCTCAAAATGTACTGATTTGTTTGTACTCTGAGATCACAGCCTCCCAGAGAAAGAATGAGACATCTTTATCTTTTACTTTTTCATTTTTTTTTTAATTTACTGATGTCTGTTTCTCTGAGGAGGTACAGTAACCTCATAGTGAGAATATTAAAGTAAGAAAATCTGAGGGATTGGTGGGATGCAGGAAACTTGTCTGTCTGCAAAGAATGCTTGTTTGGCATTTCTTTATTTTGTGCATTTGCTCAGAAACTTTACACGTTTGAGTACATATTGTTTGATGCTTTAATGTACTCCAGATGTATGCTTTTTGCTTTTGTAGCTAAGTAGTCCAGGATCAGTTGAAAAGTGTAGTTTTGATAAGACATAGTATACCCTAGACAATTAGAGCGGTAGGTAGATAGATAGAAATATGGGTGAGACAGATATGTGTAGACATAGTGCAGATATATACAGAACACAGAGAAACCACTTGTGTAGCCCACCAGCAGCTGATTGATATAGTCACTGGATTTAAGGATAAAATAAATACAAAATGAATTATTTATATATTAAGTTTGTCAACACTGCTAACTGATAATTTACAGTAAAACAGGCCTTTAAAGGCAAGTCATCTTCTGCTTAGTCCCTTCCCACATATCCTTAGCTGCCACAACAGATTCATTTCTAATCCATACTCCTAAATACTTCATTTTATCATGTCCCCATAAATATGGATATTGTTGGACCAATTTGTGTGTGGGTACATTATTTAACGCTATTGCCTTTGTTTTAGCTTCATTAATTTTGTATCCTAAGAAGATTTGAAACTGTCGTAAAATGTTCCACAACTCTGTAATGTCCCTTTATGGTTTTGTCATGTATAAAATAATATCTTCTGCAAATAGACCCAGCTTTTCCTGACTACCATAGCAATTATATCCTTGAATTTCTGAGTCCCTTATTTTCTTTGCCAGTGGTTCTAAATGTAATGCAACCAACACAGGGGAAATCAGACAACCCTGCCTGGTTCCACTACTCAAACAGAAATTATCAGAGAGGACCCCACCCACTTTAATTTGCACCTCTGATCCCTCATATATTCTTTTAATCAACCTTATAATTGTATCAGGGAAAGCAAATGCTACCATTGCCCTGCTCATGAAATGCCATTCTACTTTGTAAAATGCTTTCTCTGCATCACGACCCACAAATAAAAGTGGTATTTTCTTACATTCTGCTTCCCTCTGGATCATCAGTGTTCTGTTAATATTGTCAAATGTTTGCCACCCCTCCACAAACCTACACTGACTATATCTATCAATTTTGGTATCAATGTTGCCATTCTTTTAGCCATCATAGACATAAACACTTTATAATCATGTAGTAGCAAACAACAAAATGGACTATACTCCATAGGGTAAATGCCTCGTTGATAAAATTCAGCAAGAAAATCAAACCAAGACTCAGGATTACAATGAGGCACCAGGCCTTTGACTGAAAAATTCTAACAGCATATATTCTTCAAACAGAAAGATTTATCCAAGTAACAAGTCCTGTCTGTGTAAAATTCACAACTCACAGTTCATTTATTTGAGTGACATAAAAACGATAAGCACTTTCACTAGATAGCTTCCTTAGACCTTCAAGAACAAACACACCTTTCCTTTCCTTATATACTACCTTCAGATATTTCAAAATGTGTCATTACCAATCAGAACACTTCTTACATGGTCATATGTCTAATTTAAATAGTTATACAAAAATGCAAAAATGAAAGCAAAGATAAAAATGCAGAAATAAATGATAAAAGCACAGCAACAACTTGCTCTGTATAAAATATATAAAAGTTATACAGCACAAATATAACGCATATAACATGCACTAATTTATACAGAAATAAAATAATGAATGCACAGCAACAGCTTGCTCAAAACACAATTCAAGAATGCAATTCAAAAACACAATCCAAGAATATAGTTCAAAATATGTAAGGGTTATGCAGCACAGTTATAACACATATAACCTGCACTGATTTATAATATAGCCATAATACAACCATAGAAGTCAGAAATCAAATAATTTGAGTTTCTGACTTCACTTTTTCATCTTCCTATTCTTTAGGTAAGGTTTAATAGAGGCTCTTTCATTGAGTCCTCTTCCTTTGTCTGCTCTAAAGGCTATTATCCATCGTGCTTCTCTATTTTCAGTAAAATCTCTGATGTCACCTTCTCTAATACTTGGTACAATAACCTCTATAACTCTGAATTTAAATTTGTGTGTCTCCCCTTCTTGCATAACATGTTTGGACAGAGCATTGTGCTCATTTTTAGTACAAATATTATAATGATGTTCCCTTATACGATCTTTAAAAACTCTGTTGGTTTTACCAACATAGAATCAGTGTCAACATTGGCAATCTGTTAAGTAGACCACATGAGATGTCAAGCAAGTAGCTGCTAAAGTAAATATGAATTCTTGACCTGTATCTGGATGTACAAATTTATTACTGGTATTAATATATGAACAAAATTTACATTTACCACAGGGCTGAGTACTGTATTCTTTATCTTTATGTGTTTCTGCATTTTTTCCATGACAAAGCAGTCTTTTTAAATTCTTCTTATTTTTATACAAGAAACTGGGTTTTGTGCCTAGCAGACTATTTATATCAGAATCTACTGTAAGTATGGACCAATTCTTCATAAATACTTCTCTCAGCTCTTTGTTATCACATGTATAAAACAAAGGAATTTTCAATTGTTTATTTACTGAGGTATTGACAGACTCTACAGTGTTTTTCTGTTGCGGTCCATAGTATGGTTGGGCCCTACTATCCCTAAGACTAGTGACATTATTTAAATTTCTCTTGATTTCATTGGTGTGATAGCCCCTCTTTGTCAACCTCTTTTATAAGACAACAATTTCATTCTTGAAGCCTTCTTCTGTGGGGTTCAGCCTTGAGGCTCTCATCCCTTGTCCTTTTATTAAGTTTCTAAAGACATAGTTTGGGTGCATACTTTGTCTAGATAATAAAGAATTCCTATGACATGGTTTTCTAAATACTCCTGTATTTATAGAACCATTATGTAGTCTCTCTATATATAAATTGAGGTATTCCACTCTTTTACTAGATGAGGCCATAGTAAATCTTAGACATTCAGTTAAGGTGTTAATCTGATTCTTAAAAATTAGTAACTGTGCCTGAGTTCCTGTCCAAATTAGGAAGAGGTCGTCCACGAAACAACAGTAAAACATAACATATTGCATATACATATCATTCTTAAAAAGGACATGTTTCTAGTACACTGGGAACACACTGTCCTTTTTAAGAATGATATGTATATGAGGAAGCTATCTAGTGAAAGCGCTTACCATTTTTATGTCACTCAAATAAATGAACTGTGTGTTGTGAATTTTACACAGACTGGACTTGTTACTTGGATAAATACTTCTGTTTGAAGAATATATGTTGTTTTAATTTTTCAGTCAAAGGCCTGGTTGCCTCATTTTAATCCTGAGTCTTACTTTATAATCATGGTTTAGTATTGAAATGGGCCTGTATGAAGCTGGATCTGAGGGATCTTTACCCTCTTTAGGTATTACCATTACCACCACCTTCTTCCAGGTTGCTGATACTTCTCCTCTTAAAATACTATTAAACAAAACCTTCCAGATCTTTATCAGTTTTTCCCCTCCTAACTTCCAAACTTCCACAGGAATACCATTTATTCCTGGGGAGTTTCCTGTAGATTGGTTATACATATCCATTTTTATCTCATCCCTTCCTATCCTGTTAGTAATTGAGCCTCATCTACCTCTAACCTTGGCGTATTTAATTGTTCCATAAACATTTCCATTTGTACCTTTTCTTGATTTCCATATTTCACTGCTTTATGCAAACTTTCATAAAATGTCTGAAATATTTCTAATACTTCTGCAGGGTCTCTTGTTATCTTCCTTGTTATAGGCTCCCTAAGCTTGGTGATATCCCTTTCCACTATCTGTTGCCTGAGTTGTTGTGATAAAAGTTTTTGTGCTCTAGAATTATTATCAAAAAAACAGTTGCTTAACAGCAATCATTCTAAACTCATGCATATTATCGAGGTAATCCCTTATCTTATGGTTAGCATTCTGCAGTTGCTCCTTTTCTTGTTCTTAGAGCTTCACCATATTTTGCAATAATTTAGCATTTATCAATCCCTCTAAATAATTGTTGTTACTGTTTAACCATATCTCCCTTTCTTTTATTTCCACCCTAGTTTTAAACTCCACTTTAATTTTATCTCATTCCCCAGCAATCTTTTCTAGTAGCTCCTGAATTAATTCCAAAACCCATTCATTGAATTCCTCTCTTTTCAACCAATAGGTGGGAAAGCACCAGTGTCTGATTTTTATTTCATTACCTTGCATTTTTATTTTATTTATTATTGGCACATGATCTGAAATAGTACTGGGTGCTTTTCAAGGCCTTCAATTAAATGTACATGTTCCTGTGAGATATAAAATATATCTAGCCTAGCCCAGTTTTTATATCTTATTGAGTAATATGTAAATTCACTCTGAACTCCTAGAACTGAATTCACATCTTCTATGCCAAACATTTTCATAAATTTCTTCAAAAATCTACCCTCCTTTGTTATATTTTTCCTTCAAGTCCCCCAGACACATCTTCACTGTTATAAACCAAATTCCAGTCTCCACCTATAAGTAATATTCCTTGCTGAAAGCTGATTATTTCATCCAGAATTTTCTTAAGCTCCATTATAGCAGTTTTAGGGGATGCATGCCAGTGTAATCCTCCTCCCTAGTCAGTAGCCCCTTAGTGCTATGTATCTTCTATTATTATCTTTTTTTCCCTCTTCTATTACTATTGGAGCTCCTCTTGCAATTGATATAAATGCTCTTCTTTTCCTTTGCCCCAGATATTCTGCTGAATAACCACCCTGAAAACCTTTCTTTATCAAATTTGCATGTTCAGTTCTTTCTAGGTGTGTCTTCTGTAGCATAGCTATTTGCACTCAACATTTTTTTAATATAGGTCACTACTCTTTCTTTTTTATATTTATCAGTAAGACCATTCCGATTGAAAGACATTACAGAAAGCATAATTTTCTTATATAGTTATTATTACCACATTTTATGTAAAACTGTTTTTTGTTAAATGTCTAGTTCGAACATTTATGTTACATGCATATAATGTTTGGCAGGTTGGTCTTTATACAGTTGTTTCATGTCATATCCACTTGTGCCTATGCCACATCTTACATAACTTTTTGTTTTATGAAAGCCATCAAACAGAACAAACAAACCAGTTCCAAAAACCCTCTTAAAACCTATTAACTTGATAATAACACACAAAACTATGTACATCTTCAGATATTGATGTTTTTGCTTCCTAATAAGAACATAAGTTCTAGGTTGATAGCTACACAGACAGGCTAAAGTTAACCAAAAAGAAAGGTTAGTTATGCTAAGACACATTATACAGCCTGTGCTACTAGTAAGTGCTATTTGATTTTGTATGTTTCTATAGCTCTCCAAGTTGAGAAAACACTTGAATACTTTCAGTAAACACTTTCTCCAAGTCATTTATATTTATCAAATTGCCTTCCAGTGACCTGCAAACCAGACTCAAAACTGCTAAGGGTACCTTGTATCAGAAAATAAGCCTTACAATATTAAATATTATTTTTCATCTACAGGCTTTGCAATAAATGTGTTACTGGATAACACCTAGGGTTTTAACCCAGTCATTTCTCTATACAGGCATGGGAAAAAGCACACTGATTTTTATTTTGTCATAATCTCTTAATCAGACCCTTCCCCATCTCCTCCTCTCCTCCTTTTTTTCATTTCAATGCCTACATTTCTTAAAACTGAGCTAAGAAAAAGAGAGAAAAGGGTGAAAAAAATAAAAGCAACTCTTTATATTAGTATCCCATTGCTTTTAAAATAAATGAGAAAACTTTACTTCAAGTCTGATTGGTTTTGTATTATCTTTAAAGCTGTCACACCTGGGAAAACCCCTGATTGTTTTTAGAGAACATTATGTCCTTGCCAGTTTCTCTGTTCTTTTTTCTTTTCCCTCAGCCAATCCCCTTCCACCAGACTGTCTCCAGTTTCTCTTTATCAGATTGCCTCCATAGAGACATGAAGACCAGTTGCAGAAATGCTACTTAGTATACATACATGCAACTGCTAGAAAAAAGCCTCATATTATTCAATATTTTTTTTCATTTACTTGCTTTCTGTCTTAAAACAAAAGTCCTTAATCAGTCATTTCCCCATGTGAATTAATTTAAATGTTGTCATGCTTTTTAACCTGGCTCCTTCTTTTGATTATTGCATTCCCTATAGATCTCAAAACTGTACAAGAAGAAAAAGAGAAGAGGGGAGAATTCCCTTTTGGAATGCACTTCACAAGACATCTGCAGCAGCTGGAAAGGCAACAGAAGTACCTCACAAAGAGGTTTACTGGCCTCAAACAAATGCCCTACACTGACCATCTCAAAAAACTCCAGCTTTACTCCGTAGCATATTGCCTACTCTGAGGTGATCTCTGCCTAACACATAAAGCTATGTCAAACCCAGAGCTGTTGGATATGCTACACCTAAAGAAATCCCAATCCCTCTGAGCTACATGCTCTAGGGACCTAAACTTTGTCATCACAATAAACAGGACATGCTGGAGGGGTAGATTCCTGTCCTAGAGACTTCCCATACTCTGGAACAGGCTACACATCTATGTCAAGCAAAGTTCTTCATTAGCACTCTTCAAGAAAAATCTTGATGAGTGGATGGGAAATAGGAAGTACACCCCGGGGATCACTTCTGTGTCTCTGCTCGACAGTGGCACAGGAAAATAACTTTCTTGGGTGGCGTAAGTCAGGGAACTTTGTTGGCTAGGCTTACATAGGCCCTACCTGTGTACCTATGAACCTGTTTACAATCCCCATTACACTTAAAATAGCATGCAAATAAAACCATGCACCACAAATACAGTACTATTAAGAAAATAAAGTGTTTTCTTTACTTACAGTTAGCGTTTCCCCTTTCTTCCCCTCCCCAAAGCATTTTTCCGAGCATTAATGACATGAAGTAGGGCATAAACGTTAGAGTCCCCACACATCAAACAAATTTTAAAAAAGTCCAATATTTCCAGATTTTCTTGTTCTGTCATATTTCACAATTATAATTATTGCTTTGTAATCCCACATTGTTACTGATTTTGTTATTGTTCTTCTCCATCACCCAAATCCTATCCCTGCTTTATTTCCAATATACTCTCTGTTCTTATAGTCAACTGTCATGCACCCTTCCTTCTCTCCAACATTTTTCATTGAAATACAGGAAAAAATTTCATAGGTACAGTCTCTCTGTGGTCTTTATTACCAGAAGAACAAGAATGAGAATCTCCTTCTGTTTCACAGCCCAGTTTTTGTTGGACAAACTTTTCCTCCTTAGCATGCACTTCATCAAAAATGATTTTGTCCCTCCAGGGAAGAATATTTTGAAGACAGCTGAATACAGCACTTTGAATCTTACACCTGCATCTTGATATTTTCTGAATAGTGGGACAAATTTACTTCTCTGTTGCCTGGTGTACGAGTAATCATTCTCCACAAACACTCTGCTGTCTCCCACTTTCAGTATTTTGTCCTCCTTCCACAGTTTTGTTAGAATCAAGTCCTTCTACTGGTAGGATTGCATCTTTACTATTACAGGTCTTGCTTGCTTTCTTATGGCTAGGTTTGGAGCATACAAATGATGTGCCCCTTCAATTAACAGTTTCTGTTGTGGAATACCAGTCCATTTGCTTATTTGAGCTTTCATAAAATTAATGCAGCCTGTTCCTTCCAGCTTCTCTGGTATAGCTGAGAATCTCATGTTTTGGCCCCAAAAAACACTCGCAAGTAAGGCAGGTGCAAACAGCCAAACTAAATGCAAATGTTCAAAGCAAGAGGCTCTTATCACTGAAGAAGGCAAGTCTGCCAAAACCGGTATGATGCTGGTAATATTACTTTACTGTGGATAAATAAAAGTTGTGTGTGCTTCTAACACTTTAGTGCTGGCCTCTTGCTTTTATCAGTCTCATGTTTTCCCTATATGCTCTGTCCTCTAATTCTATTAGTTTTTGAAACATCTCTTTCTGAGCAGTCTCATATTCAGTCAGCCTTTTCTTCATTTCAGCATCTGATTTTTGCAGCTTTATCATCTCACCTGAATATCTGTTTAAAGCTTCTTCCATTTGTTCCAGCCTTTTGTTGTTTGTGTTGATATTCTTTACCAGCAGTTTGTTTATTTGAACCAGGTCTGTATGCAGAAATCTTATATCTTCCTGTATGTTATCAGAAGTCATGTCTGAAAGTTGCATTACTTTTTGCTGAATGGCTGTAGAACTCTCCCCAGTCAATGTTTCTTTCTAGGTCTTCTGTGTTTGTTTATTTCTGGAATCCAGGCAGTGTACTTATTAGCCAGTCACTGAACTTTACCCATGACCACAAGTCTACTGGCCTTCTCTGTTGAGTTTCTGTTTTTAAACTGGGAGAGTTAGAAACAATCAATTATTCAGTGTGCAGCCATCTTGGAACAGTCAAATAATGCAATTGTTTTATGACTTCTAGCATCTGGCAAATCTCTGAGCAAAATCCCTTGTCTATGTATTTTTACAGGTAGATGCTGTTACCAGATGTCAGCAATGGGGGTTTTGGCCTGGGAGCTAGAAGTCAGATGACCAGAAATAATGTCATTCTGCAAGCTATCTCAGCAAGAATGTTTTAGATATTAATTTGAGAAGTCTCTTAGTGGGACAGAGCATTTTGTATTCAGTGTTGGGCCTGACAAGAACCATTCACCACAGCATCTGCCTTGCTCTAATAGTAAGTTACTAGGGATAGTATAATTCTCTTAGATACAGTCAGGAATATAACGAAGCTTAGTTTAGATTTTTTCTTTATTTGTGCGAGTCTGTACTGCAATGTTATTTTAAATATTTCCTGTGATTTTGAACTCTGATGTCACTGTGAATATAGATTTAGTATTGTCTTGTTCTTATATTATTTATTATTAAATATATTTAAATCTTTCATTTTGGCTGATCTGTGTATAGATATTTAAGTTTTGAGAGTACTTGCATATTTATTTGGTGACACTGTGCAGGCCACTTCTAATAGCCTTGCTCTTGGTCAAACTATCATTTGTATTAGTATTAATATTACAGAGTAAGATTGGACACCCTTGTTAATGGCTCTAAAGTAGCTGATGAGGAGTGACTGGTGGCAGTGGTAAGTACCTTATAGTCTGGGCAGAAGGGAGCATAGCTAGTAAACCTGTACCAGTCTTTCCTAGGGTGTGAGTGTGTTTCTAAATCAAACCTCAAAGAGTGTGTGTGTGTCAGCTACTTGGGCAAGGACATGAAGCACTGGCTGGACAGAGAGGGTGCTAGAGGTACTGGCTTGGTCACTCAGATAAGATCTCAACTCTATAGCTGTGCCAGTGAGGAGTCCTACTGGTGAGCTGGAGGAAGGTAGAGGAACCAGCCCCTGCACCCGACTGAACTGACTGTTGTCTCTGTGTTCTCTTAAGAGAAATTGCGCTTGATGCAGAGATCTGCATCTGAAAATACTGTGTGTGTACTTGTCATCCTCTCAGTGAACATCCCCCACTATTGCCAGTGGTGAAGACTGAGGCTCCTTGATTACTGGTCTAGTGGAAGGTCATCACACAGGCAAATAAACTAGACTCCACTAGTGAGTCCAAGCTGAAATTATGAACTTCTAGTGAATATGCTTTAACTACCCATGGTTATTTGCAGTTGTAAATCTGGAAATCATTAAACAGTGGGATTCTATAATGTTTGGCATAGTGTAACAGATAGCCTCTGCTACCATTCCCAAATCATAAAAAATCTGCTCCATTTCCAGTATGATGCCATACTGCGATGGTATAGCTCTAATTATCTCCCAACAATGTGCTGTATTTGCTAGTGTATGTGATATGTGCTTTGCTAAAAAGAGGTAATGAGGTTCAGAAAAATTCTGTTGTCCTAGTCATTTGGCCTGTCTGATCTAAGTGAAAAGGGGGTACCAAGCCACTTATTGGATCTGATACAGCCCTACTATTGCATTCACCCTCATGCACCTTCATGCACTAATTCTCCTCAGATCTTATTTGCTGCCCTCAGCATACAGATACATCTAGACAATGCTAAGTCCTCTGCCTTTTTCACATTTCTCTCATACTTAGAGTTCCTTTAAGATATTATATCTTGTTTAACAGTATATGTTTTCCTTTTGCTGATTATTTTTAGCCTTTAGGAACTTTCTAGTCCCTCGTGTCACTTGAACAGGAGGCTTAGCAACTCTTAATATATATATATATATATATATATATATATATATATATATATATATATATATAAATTCTTTTTTTTTCTCGTAATTAATAAGTTTGGTGTTCTTGCCTTACTATTAGTTTAGTTTTGATTTTGTAGTATTTTTTGCCTAATACCTTTGACTATTATTATTTTTTTATGTGTTGTGGTGGTAGTGGGTATGGATAAGTCTGACAAGTTCGAGAAGATCTTCAGAAAGTGTTCAAAGTATGGCAACAAAAATTCTACCCCAGGATACCCACAATCTCTGTGTGGTATGCCTGGGGCCAGAATATCTTTCTGCAGACTGTTCAACATGTAAAGCCTTTGGGCTGCACCTGTTAGCTGCTACTGAAAGGATTATATCCTTCAGACCCTAATGCAGATAAAAACAATTCACCATAGAAAATAGGTGGAAATCTTTCACATCTTTTTTGAATAACTTCTGATAAAATTAAATCTAATTTAATTTCAGAATAACCCTTTTCTGGAAACAAAGAAAATAAGTTTCAGCAATATAAGTGGGATTGCCACTTTTGAGAATGCTCAGCCTAAAAAACTGACCCAAAATTATATTGTCCTTCATAAACAAGGGATGGTGACCATGAAAAATTAAATAATTGTTGACAGAAGTTCTTTTCCTAAACATTATGCTATGGAAACACTAATTTGCCTTATCAAGAGTAACAGACATAGCTTAAAAATAACTATATTACCAGAATTATCCAAAGTAAATGTAAAAAAAAAAGTCTTATTAAAGTATTCTCAAATGATTGAAATATATTCTTCACCCCATTCCGGATGAAAAACAAATCAGCTATATATCTGCAATAGAAAGATACATTTTAAATGATGGATGTTAGCCACAGAGTCTTGTTCCCACCAACTCATAATCAGGTTGGCAAAAACTGGTGCCATCCTGGCATTAATTGCAACCCCTTTTTTCTGTTGATACATTTTATTCTTAAAGGAAAAACATTATTACTAAGAACCAAATCAAATAAACAAAGTATTAATTTGTATATTTTCAAAACTTGTATTGTGAGACAAATAATTTCTAATGAAATCTAATCCTTCATGTTGGGTAATACTAGTACATAAAGAGGTACTATCTAAGGTGAAAATGCTACTGTTAAGACCACGCATTTGATAGTTGTGCAACTTATTTAAAAAGGCCCAAGAATGCTTCAAGTAAAACCCTGATTTCTGAAATATTAGATTTAACATGAAGTCCAAATAGTTTCAGTTTTACTGAAATTGGCTGCCACAATAGTTTGAAAAGGGGGGTTAATAGGATCTTTGTGAAGTTTTAGAATTATGAAAATTATCCCCAGTTTTGAATGGTCAACCTTTAAAAACTCAAGTAAGTTGTAATTAATATAACATTGACATAATAAATAAAGTAAAACTGACTCTATGGCCTGAAAACTCATACTGACAAAATTTTCAGTAACTTCTCTATAACATGTAGCAGCAGACAGTAGGTCTAATAATTTCTTATCATAATCTACCACATCCATTAAAACAATATCATTCCCTTTATCTGCTTTCATAATTCTCAATTGTTTTTTACTTCTTAACTTGATAAAAGACTTTTCTTTAAGAAAAGCTATATTATAAAACTTTTAACAAGTTTAGAAAGAAGTATTTCACAAAACTCATGTTCACAAGCATTTTCAAACACTTGCAAAGTATTGTTTAAAACAGGATTATGGGTACTTATCTTTCTAAGCACAATCAATGCATCACCATTATTAAAAATTGGAATATTATTTAAAATAAACTGTAAACTGAGTTTCCTAACATACAGTTTAAGGTCAGCAACCAAATTTAGTAGAACTAGCTCTCCTACTAGAAATAAAAGTAAAACATTTAATTAATAAAGTAGCATGAAATTGATTAAGACTAAAATTACTTAAATTAAAAATAGGACATTTCAAACCAAAGACCTTCTCCCTTGATATTAGCCTCTTTGTTTCCCCCATCCTCTTGTATCCTCCTTTGATCCCAACTGAATTTTTTGGTTAAAGAGCAAAGGGGCTGAAACAGTCCTTTGAAAAGGAGTTGTGTTTTCTTTGAAATAAATGATGGTATACATATTAATCATTGTTGTATGGGCAGTAGAGTTGGCCTCATTAGCAGAATATCTTCTCAAGGGCAGAAAACCATCCTCAGTGACAATGGTGTCCACCATATCATTGTTAGAATTAACAGCCAATCCACTGCCATTTTTTTTCTGAATTGTTAGTCAGTACTATGCAGAATCATGAAAAAGCTTTTTTTATTCTTTTTACTAATAAATGTAGCTAATTGTAGTTGTTTGTTGATCCAGCTTAGCAAACATACTATTGTAAATAATTTTTCTTTTCTCTTGCTACTCTGTCTGCTCTTACACTGGGATCATGTTCAATTGTGTTGCATGAATATTAACTGAATTGGAAGTTTTGACTCTGTTCTTCAGTTAGTGATTGCTTGAATTTTATTGTCTGTTAGTAATTGCAGGTGTGGGGTAGCCACATTCTTTGATTTCCTGTCAATGCCTATTTAAGTGGTACAATTTGAAATATTTTCTGCTTAAAAACCTCAGCTTTGGCCAGCTAAGATCTATCTGTATTCAACTGGACACTTAAGAAAATTTAAGTACCTTTTTATCTGCACTTTTTTCAAATAATACAGTATTTAAATTGATTTAATTGTGTTGCATGAATATTAACTGAACTGGAAGTTTTGACTCTGTTCTTCAGTTAGTTTTCCCACCCACCCTCCCTGTTTCTGTTTTGGTGTTAATCTTAGTGGCTTTGAAACTGCCTGCTCCTCTTGTAAATTTGTGTTTGGATACTCCTTCTGGACCTATCTCAATTGCTCACTCAACTGAGTGCAGTGAGATCATATTCTGATTTCAAGCACTCCTATTGTGTAGAAAGAGAGCATCTGGGAAAGAGAACAAAAAAAAAAAAACACTTACACCACACCACACTCATCACATAGTCCCTCAAAACCTACACCACCAAAACACACACATAGAAACACAAAACACACACTTACATTCACGGAGGCTAAAACCTGCCCAAGCATCAGGGACATCCAAAGCATAAACGCAAGCAAACTCCACCCTCCCCAACACAACCCAAATGACACATAGCCCACAAACTTAGTGTGCCACTCAACCACAGCCCATAAGGCATGACAATGTACCCAACACTCTAGTCATAGGTGACTCTATAGTCAGGCACACTGATGTTCCACTCACTAGACTAAACAAGAGAAAGTTACTGTCAGCTGCCTGCCAGGTGCCAGGATCCGCCACATAATGCATGCACTCAGGTCACTCCACAATAAGTACAGATATGACACTGTCATTGTCCATGTTGGTGTGAATGACCTGAGACGTACCTCCCTGGACTACATGAAAAGAGACATGGAGGAGCTCTCCGATCTTGTATCCCAGGCAGGTATGACCCTAACCCTGAGTAGTATCCTGCCATCACCCAGAATGATACCACAGTACAAGGACAAAATGATTGACTTAAACAATTGGCTAAGCTTCTGGTGTCATTCTAAGGGGATCCAGTATTTGTCTGCCTGGGACAACATGATCGACAGACTACGATGCTTTGCCAGAGATGGCCTGCACCTGTCGCCCTTAGGATTCCGGATACTGGCTAAGGATCTTGCCATCCCTATAGTGCCTTTTTTAGGCAAAGTTCAAATGACAAAGTCACCACCGTAACAGGTACAAGCAAGCAAAATCTGAGGGTAATGCTACTCAATGCTAGAAGTCTAAACCTCAAAATGCACTCACTCGAGGCACTCCTTAAAATGGAGAACATTGACATCTGTGCAGTGACAGAGACCTGGTTCAAATCTCCAGAGAGCACCCCTGCATTACCAGGCTAAAATTCATACCACACCTTTCGGCCACCTAACCCAGAACGAAGCACTAAAGGTGGAGGCATGTCCATATTCATTAAGGATATCCACACCTCCAGGCTAGTTGCACAGCATAATGCATCCGAGATTATCCAAGTGCAAATAACTCTGGGCAAGACCGCAATCCAAATTGTAGCTTGCTACAGACCCCCCACCATGCCCCAGGATTCCCACTCCTCATTTCTTGATACACTGGAAAGTATTAGGGTACAACCCAACACCCTAATAATGGTAAATTTCAATGACCCCACCATTAACTGGGAAAACTACTCATGTACCAACTCTTTTCCTCAACGTTTTATAGAATTCATAAATTCCAACGTCTTGGATCAACTTATTCACACCTCCACCAGGGGCAGCAATATCCTAGACCGGTCATTACCAACATGGGAAACAGATGTTCTACACCAGAGGTCAATTCCTTGTTGGTCAGATACGACCACAAGCTAATCAGCCTAGACATCCACATCCCACCCCCATATCCAATTAAGGAAACCATCGTAAAAAGCTTCTCCAAAGCCAACTTCACACTTCTTAAGGCAGAAGTGGCAAACTTCACGACACCCATGCAGATGGGCAATAGAGGTATGACTGCTGAATCCTACACAAATGCACTTTATAAGCACTTTCATGAGTGCATGGATCATGCTATCCCTAATAGAACCAAGATGTTATACTCCAAAAAAAGGAAGCCAATCTGGTGGTCCTCTGCCATAAACAAACTCTACAACAGAAGAAAGAAACTGTTGCAAAAAAAGAGTAAAATCCCATGACTGGAGGAACTCCCTGGTCAACCTCAGTAAGAAGCTGAGATCCCTCATAAAATCCTCCAAAGCTAGTTACAAAAACAAAATTGCCACTGACTCTAAAGACAACCACAAAGCATTCTATAGCTATGTCAAGAATCTCAATGGGAACACTCAGATCTGCTCTGAGTTACAGCACAATGGAGCTAAATATACAGAACCAACTGATATTGCCAACATCCTAGCAGATAGGTTCAGTGCTAACTTTACCCCCTTCTCACCCCCTAGAGGGCCCATCTCTATACCAGAAGAATGCAAAGTTCCTATAATCACGGCTGCACAGGTAAAAAACACACTCTCCAAAGCCAAGAACACAGCATCCATGGGACCTGACAATATCCCAGGCTGCGTTCTACATGAACTACAGAATGAACTGGCACCCTACCTAAGTGCCATGTTCAATCATAGCCTCACCTCAGGCTTTGTACCTACTGAATGGTGCACCACAACGGTTATCCCACTCCACAAAGGTGGAGCCATGAAGGACACCAGGAACTACTGCCCCATTAGCCCGATGAGCCTGGTCTGCAAGGCCATGGAACGTATCATCATGGAACACATAAACAAAGACATTGGTAATCTCCAAACTCTGGACCCTACCCAGTTTGGATTTGTAAAAGGCAGATCATGTCTCCTAAACCTGAGTGACTTCTTTGAAGCAGTCACCAAAGCCATAGATGAGGGTAAAATGGTTCACACAGCTTATCTAGATCTCACCAAGGCTTTCGACACCATCCCCCACTCTGGAATTATAGATAAGCTCACTAAACTAGGTATAAATCCCTATGTCACAAGATGGGTTGCCAACTGGCTCACGGACAGAACCCACACAGTGAAAGTAGTGGATTCCAAATTTGACTTCAGACTAGTGACAAGTGGAGTACCACAGGGTTCAGTCCTGGGTCCTCTCCTGTTTGGTATCTACTTTTCTGAAGTGCTGGCTAACACAGAAGGTCTTTGGCTAACAAAGTTTGCAGATGACTGCAAACTAGGAGCCATAATCAAAACTCCTAATGATGTGGACAAACTACAAAAGGACCTCACTGAGACAGATACCTGGTGTCAAAGCCATGGCCTGAAGCTCAATGCCAAAAAGTGTATTGTCATCCCCTTTGGTAAAAACTCTGTACCCATGAGCTACCACATAGCTGGTAGTCTACTTAATGCCAAAAATGTGATGAAACCTTGGGACACAGATGGACAGTAGTCTCTCCTTTGATAATCACATCACCACAGTGGTCAGGAAATCCTTCTACATGGCTCATCTCATCACAAAAGGATTCTCATCCAGAAAAAAAAGAGGTCATTGTTTCCCTCTACTCATCACTCATTAGACCCATTATAGAGTACAATGCCCCTTTTGGTATGTACCTCACAAGACATCTACAACAACTGGAAAGACCACAGAAATACCTCACAAAGAGGATTACTGGCCTCAAACAGATGCCCTATGCAGACCGTCTCAAAAAACTACAGCTTTACTCCATCGCATATCACCTACTCAGGGGCAATCTCTGCCTAACATACAAAGCTATGTCAAACCCAGAGCTGTTGGACATGCTCCACTTAAAGAAATCCCAATCCCTCCGAGCTACACGCTCTAGGGACCTAAACCTTGTCACCACAATAAACAGAACATGCTGGAGGGATAGATTCCTGTCCCAGAGACTTCCCATACTCTGGAACAGACTACTTATCTATGTCAAACAGAGCTCCTCATTAGCACTTTTCAAGAAAAATCTTGATGATTGGATGGAAAATGGGAAATTCACCCCAGGGATCACTTCTGTGGCTCTGCTCGACAGGGGCACAGGAAAATAATTTTCTTGGGTGGCGAAAGCCAGGGTACATTTTTTGGCTAGGCTTATATAGGCCCTAGGGCCAATAGCCTAGTACCTACCTATGAACCTACCTATGAACCTATGTACCTGTACCTTTAAGTCATTGATTTTTAGCTGTATTATATATAATCAATAGTTTCATGACATAGATACCAATGCTACTGAATAAGCCTTTGAGATTGTTAAAATTATATACTTCATCCTCAATTGAAATATCATTAGGGAACTTGTATGTTCTTAATCCCAACAGAGTCTGTTTAATGACCTCACAGTGTTCTAAATAAAAAATTCTCAAGCTCCAGAGATTTCAACTTGAAAAGCATTTTTTCAGATTCATAAATATTCACTTTACAACAACAATAGACTTATGCAAAACAGTAATACTTCTGGAAGACTCACCTCATGTATTTTTGCTGTGAAACAGGTTAAAACTAGGTTTATGAATGTTCTGAATAAAGGCAGGATCAATGGCACCAGTATGTACAACCAAGTTGGAATCATTAGAGTCAGCTGATGCTCACCGTATGAACATATGTTGCTACAATCTTGATCAGGTGCTGGAACTAACCTGGAAATCTAATCAAACACTGAACGTGCTTGAATAAGCAAAGCAGTAAATGACTGAGTCAAACTGACGACATCACCAAGAATAGCACAAACAGAAAAGTCTAAGTTAACATTGTGGACATCAACAATGCTGCAACAGTCTTCATTCCCTATAAAAACAGCTCCAAGTCCACAAAGTAACTATAAAAAGAGCAAAGACTGGAAGCTCAGCAAAGTGTGTAATAAAACAACTAAAGAACAAACAACAAAACACGCTAAAAAGAAGGAAAGAAACTACCAGCAAGGATTGCAAAGTTGAGCACTTTCATTCTTATTTAATTAACTCCAAGAACTTCTTCAGAATTGATTACAATGATGAACTCACTTAATTTATATAAGATACAAATTGTGACCATCAATTGACCCTCAAAAATGAACAGACAAATAAAACTCACAAATTACTTGTTGAAAACTGTTAACTGTTACATGTACAAAATATACTACAATATAAAACATTAATTTATAATATAGATTAATAATTTATAACCTTGGTGCTTTTAACAGGCACTTAATATTGATCGCTTCATTTAAACCCGGCACTTTTTCAGCATTTAAGAATATAGGTTCATAGGTTCATAGGTTGGTACTGGGCTATCTGCCCAAAGGCATATATTAGCCCAGCCACGTTGTGTGGTATTCACCTCCCCTTTAGTAGTTCCCTAGACCCTTATACTAGCAGCTAATACTGTTGGCCCCTATCTAGTAGTGCTGTTGGTGTGATCCCTGGTGTGAACTTTCTGTTACCCATCCACTCATCAAGGTTCCTCTTGAAGAGTGATAGTGAGGGCCTCTGTCTTATGTAGATCGGGACCCTTTTCCATAGTAAGGGAAGTCTCTGTGAAGGGAATCTATCCCTCCAGCATGTTCTATTCATTGTTCTGTTAAGGTTTATATTCCTAGAGCATGTAGCTCAAGTAGATTTGGTTTTGCTAAGATGGAGCATGTTCAACAATTCTGGGTTGGACATGGCTCTGTACATTAGACAGAGATTTCCTCTGAGAAGGAGGTATGCAACAGAGAACAGTTTTAGCTTTTTCAGTTGTGCTGTATAGGGCAACTGTTTGAGGCTAGTAATTCTCTTGGTTAGGTACCTCTGTGGTCTCTCCAGCTGCTGGAGATGTCTAGCCAGGTACATTCCAATTGGTTCATTGTACTCAATAATGGGTCTGATGAGGGAAGAGTAGAGGGGCACCATTACATCCTTAGATCTTGATGTGAACCCTTTCATGATCAGATGGGTCACATAGAAGGATTTTCTAACCACTTTGGCAACATGGTTATCAAAGGAAAGCTGACTATCTACTTGGGTCCCTAGATCCCTTATTTCTTCTTCAGATTTCAGGGGATTACCTCCTATGCTGTAGTTTGTGGGTACTCTGTTTTTTCCAAAGGGGATTACTACGCATTTTTTTGCATTTAGCTTGAGACCATGGATCAGTCTCATTTATGCCCTTCTGGAGGATCTCCATGTCGGCTGGAGACTCTATTATAGCACCCAGTTTGCAGTCGTCTGCAAACTTAGTCAGCCACAGCCCTTCCATGCTTGCCTGTACTTCTGTGATTTAACCTCTTTATATTCCAAAAAAGTGTTACTATCACCAGTAAATGTAATGCTTTAGCTAAGCATTCAAACACTTGTATTTATTTTAGAAAGTTTTCTTGTTGCCATTGATTTCATTGTTTCAAATTGTTTTAGTGGTAGTGATAACTGTTTTTTGGAATGTAAAGAGGTTAAATGGCAGATTTTGTTAAATGCTGACAAAGCACCAGTTTTAACTGAAGCACTTAATACTAAGTGCCTGTTAAAAGCACAAAAGTTATAAATTATTAATTTATATTATAAATTACTGTTTTATATTATAGTATGTTTTGTACATGTAACACTTCACATAGTTTTCAACCAGTAATTTGTGAGTATTATTTGTTCATTTTTTTGAGGTCAGCTGATGGTCACATGATTTGTATCTTATATAAATGAAGTGATTTCACCATTGTAATCAATTCTGAAGAAGTCTTCGATTTAATTAAACGAAAAAGAAAGCACTCAAGTTTGCAAAAATTGCTGGCCGTTTCTTTTCTTCTTTCTATGTTTTGTAGTTTGTTAACTCTTTTGTCAATATTTTCAAATACTGTTCTATAAAACTACAGCTAGAATTTTCCAAATATGTATCTTTACTCATGGAGAGGAATAAATCTAACAAATCAAGTTCTACCTGTTTCTAAGTGTATCTAAACTTACTGTAATCAAATAATGTATTATTATAGAAGTATCTATTGAGGAGATGAAATGGAATCTCAGATGCATTCACTTATTGAAGATCTTGCCTATGGGGGAAAAGACGACAGTCTTGTGGGTTATCGCTTAGAAGTGTTCAGAAGAGAAACACTGATATGAAATGTTCAGTCCTACTAGTAGTTGGTAGACAATCATCACTTTTGTTTTTATATACTGAACGATAAATTACTTTAAAATTTAAGCCTCTGTAATGCATAAAAAGTAGAGTATACATTTTCTTTTGTTAGTTCATGGCAAGTATACCAAGAGCCATCAGGTCAGAATCCCATAATAGCATTTAGTTTGGAATGACAACTTCATGTTCAGACCTAAAAAAAATCCATTACTTTGAACTTGCTGATGACTGTCCAATTATCTGACTATTGGAACACATTTAAGAATAAGATTTAATTTAAATCGACATATTTTTCAGAGGTATAACAAAATGAGCTATTAGAGATGGGGGTTCTGCCACCATAGAAAAATAAAGGATTTCACGTGGTTATGTAATGCTAATTTATCACAGGATAAATAAGTATAGGAGTGTACAAGGAGAAATGTTACCCTGCAAACAGTTCACTGCTAGTTTCTAAGGTTCATAGTTCAAGGTATAACTGTGTTTAGACCAGAAGCCATGACAGAACTCAGACTTCACATTTGTAGAATAATTAAGATGTCTTTTCAAACACTCCTACTGTCTTGCAGCCCAAGATCTAGTGACAAATGTAACATTTTGATGAGTAATTTTAACTTTTATTTTAATTTTATAGATGCTTATAAAATATAATACTGTAGAAAGGGTATCACAAAATACTGGCAGCTACAAAACAGTTAAGACATTGCATACAATTCTTTTAAATGTATATTATAAGATAAATTCAGTAGAATATATGCATGTCACTCATTAATATTTTTGTGGGTATAAAGATGTTGGTAGTTTAGTTTGTTGAAGTCTTATATTCGCGAATGCTGTTTAGCTGATATGTGTAACCCATGAAATGTTAACAGTGTGGTATAAGAAGCAGGTCAGTCATTATAATCATGTATGATCAGTTCATACTTTTGACACAACCACATGGAAGAAACTGTAAAATTTTATCAACAACAGCAGTGACATCAAGTGGCTAATTCCTTATTTTTTCAGATGTAACCAAAGAAGTCCGTTTTCATAAAAAAAAAAAAAAAAAAAACAGAAAGAATGATCATCAGATTCAGTACCTATTAACCTGCCTCAGTGCATGACTAGAAAATAACTTTTGACTTGTCTTTATCTGGGCAACCTGTAGAAATATGTTTGAAGCAATACATGACATATCAGCTGAAGACACAAAGGTATTTTGTATATGATAATGTTTATGTACATGTAGATAATAGTAAAGACAAAGCAAATATTTTGCAAATGTTTTGCTTTAGATATGTATCACTGTGTAAACCTAATATATGATGAATCAGATTCCCAGGAGAGAGTCTTACGCATTATTCCTGTTTTTACAATATCAAACTCTTGGTTGTCATTTGCAGAAATGATATAGCAAACTTTTCTGACCACAATATCAGTGCAAAAATGTGAGGCTATATGTAAAGCAAATAAGATGAAGCAGTGAAAATCATGTTTTATTAAATACTATGTAGTACAGAGATAATGACAAAGCTAGTATACTGCAAGGCCTTAACCCAGCCATGCACACAGCTCTGTGGGGCTTGAACAAACTGCATGTTATAGTTAATAAGCTGATGTTTTGTAACAGAAAACTAGTTTATAATTAAATATGTCATGAAATAGTGGGTCAAAGAGTCAGATGTGCAAAACAGCTGTAACAAAGGAGACAGTAAATGATATTACTCAGACTTTGCTTTATTACTCTAGACCAGTGATGGTGAACGTTTTGGGCATGGCATGTCAAAAATTTGGAAAATGCCAATCTTGACTGCTGGCATGTCACACCCCCCCTAACAAAAGCAAAACAATTCTTTAAATATTAATTTATTTTAAAAAAATACAGTCTGTCATGTGAGCTGCTATATATTATAAAAGTAAAAGAAAAATCAGTGACTTACAATAGAGAAAATGATATGCACCCTGATAATTGGGCTTAAAATAGTTCACTAAAAAACTACCCTACTTTTAAATAGTAATTTCGAACTGAACTGAAAAAATATAGAATACACTGCATTTGATTTGATTAACATCAATTGATGACTCTTTTGTTGCTGAGTTTTAATAGATAAGTGCAGGATCACATATTTCTTGTATTTTTGTTCATTCAGTTTCTTTGGTAACTCGGGTGTTGGTGAGCGCTGGTGTGTCACCCAAAACATTGCGGTGTGCCACCTCTGACATGCATGCCATAGGTTTGCCATCACTGCTCTAGACTGTAAAAGAAAGCAGCGTAAAATTCTTTGGTTTGTCTTGACAAGGTAAGTTAGGTTGACATTCCTTTCTATTGACTGACCTGTGTAAACCCTTTAAGTTTGTTATGTGGACAGTTTGAAAACATGGCAATTACAGTAAGATCATATTTAATCCAGATCTCTAAAATAGTATGAATGACACCCCACAAACAGAATCATTTTACCACTGACATCACATTAATAAAGTATAAATAGATTTTATTGTACAAAAATGGTCTTCCGTGCAGAAAAGAGCAATGATCAAGGAGTAAAACAGTTTTAATATTGCTGAATCACATAATTCAATATTTAAACAAGTAACTTGGATTTGTTAGCACCTGATATGCTAAGTAACATATTATGACTTTGTTAAACATATTATCTGGAGCTAATCCAGGTGATGTGAACCTGTGTGTGGCAGAAATACTGTGTTATATAGCAGACGAACTATTAATACGAAATTAACAAAAAATCCATTTGAAACTTACTTTTTTTCCTTTTCTCCCTTTATTTTCCTGTGTTGAGAAGATACAGACACACACACACACACACACACACACACACACACACACACACACACACACACACACACACACACACACACACACACACATATATATTCATAAAAAAATATATGTATAACTCTATAAAAATGTAACAAGATAATAAAATCCAATAACAGCAATTTAAGCAAAAATATTTTGTATATCTGCCTGAAATATGAGCCTTATCTCAACTTTGTTATAAGACAAAATATTGAGCAGAGGACTGTAAAATGAGAGGTTAACCAAATATGAATCAATAAAGCATATAATATATCAGTGGCCAAATGGACAAAAGTCAACCAGAGGACTGGTGGGCTCAGATAACATTAGCCACATGTTATCATACCCTTCTGTCAGAGAAGGCTTTGGTCTTGGTACTGAATGGGATTAAAAGTTTTGATTATGCAATCAGGACAGATTGTGTCCTCAAGACAGAGAGGCTTTGTTCTTTATCTTGGAAGCTTTCAGTTGGGTAATCATTTGAAAAACACAGACTGAATGGCCCAAAATAGACTATATCTCAGAATATTTCATTTTCTCTGAGGTATGGCCATCTTGGAGTTGGTATATATAAGTTTGGGGGTGGAGGGTGCAAAGAACTTTAAAGGAGAAGAACGATATTCAAGATTTGCTCTCCTCCTTGGGTTTTGACCTATTTGTTTTTGGGCATGTTGTCACTTGGCATTCTGAGTGCTGACATTTCAATAATGAGCCCTTCAATTTTCCAGTTATAGGCATTCTACTGGAAAATTCATGCAGTAATACCTCAAAATGAATTCAATTTGTTCTGAGGTTGCTGATAACACTGGATGGAACATATATTGCATGTATAATTTTAAGTGACAAGTTATCTTGGATGTAGATCAGTGCTTGATGGAGCAGACATTTTGCAGATGTTTTTAACTGACATTTTTTTTAAGAACAGTTGTTGAAAAGAACCATTGTATATATGGATTTAGCAGGCAAGTTGTTTTACAAAAACATCTATATCCACCAGCATTTGCTGAAAGGAACCGTTTGCTTGTTTGGTTTATATTAGTGCACCTGATTTTGCTTTATGAACGCTTGTAGGGCAAAAAATAGTATCTAGTGTGTCCCTTATAGATGGTTTGCTGGCATGTAATATGGACAAGGAGATCATGACTCATAATCCAGCTCACTCCAGCTATTCTCTGTTTCATATCATCTATTATGAAGTGATCTCTGCTTGACTTGCAAAGCCATGTCTGACCCAGCTCTATTAGAAATGCTACATCTAAAGAAATCCCAATCTCTCTACATCACACGCTCCAGAGACCTCAACCTTATTACCAGAAGCAACAGAATATGCTGGGGAGACAGGTTCATAACCCAGAGACTGCCCATGCTCTGGAATAGACTTCCCACACATGTCAAGCAGAGCACCTCACTTGGTGAGTGGATGGGAAATAGAAAGTTCACTCAGGGGATCAGTCCAGTGGCTCTGCTTGATAGAGGCACTGGGAACTAATGTTGGGTGGCACAATGCCAGGGCACTTCTATGGGCTAGGCTTGTAAATGCTCCAGGGCCATTAGCCTAGTACACACCTATGAACCTATGCTTCCGGAATAATACATCAGTTCAGTTTGTAGTTTTGGTGGAACAATGACATCACTTATACTTTATTGAATCAAAGACAGCAGAGCAGATACTGGTTAGCTTTATTTTCCTTCTGCATGTGAATATCATTTAGCATGATAACCTGTTTAGTGAACACAGTGAGAGTCTACTTTTCTGATTGCTGAGAGGATTTCATTATGTGTAGCAGGGCTGTGGACAGAATATCACAAGAAGCAGAAAAGGTACGTGTGGATTGACAGGTATAGCCCAGTTTTCCAGCTTCTACCGACATGCAGCCCAAGTTGGTTAGACTCATTGGCACATTATCTTTTAGATAACGTAATTTTGATGACATGACAGTGTTATAGATCTAGGGTAAGGTCATATAGAATTTGATGATTAAAGGTAGGTGTGAAAAATGCAAAGTGCAGTCAGTTATCGGTATCAGTCAAAGTGGAAAAAGTGCTGAAAACACATTATATTTTACCTGTATTGTGAGGATTTTGCAAGATCTAAGTTATACACAGAGTGTACTTTGTCATGATTATTTGAACAAAATGAGGGAGTGTAGTCCCTCTACCTGTGTTTTGAAAAACACAAAATATAGAGCAAAAGGAACATTAGCTACATGCCAATGATATTGTGGTCAACTGCAAGCCGCATTTGTCAACCAGACTGCACATAGCCTTTGCTCAGATATTTTTGCAGTTGTTACACAATATCCTAGTATAATGTTCTGACCTACGTGTCTTAGCATAGCATGTAGATTGTCCTTTGAATGTAAAAAAATGCATTTATGAAATATTCTATCTAGCAGTATTAATTGTAAGTTTCAGTTAATTGGAGCATCAAACCTACCACAATATTAATAAGTATTATTAGTTATTGTATTTATGCTGGTCTGGCTGTACATGATAAGAGAGGCAATACTGAAAACACCATTATTATCTAGCTTGCAGGATTTCACAAGCCTCTTATTTTATTAGATTACAATAACACTAATATGCTGAAGATTTAAATGTTCGCTGAAAGCATGCATCTAAGACAATGCTGCACTTGTCTGTGCATTGAATACTGGTGGCCACAACACTGTAGTTATGATTGCATTTGTGAATTTACACTCATACTCATGAACCTATTGATAAAGATGATTCTCTTTACTTATATTTGTATGATAAAACAGGAAGGTAACATTTAGTCTTGACTGAGCCAGGGATTAGCTGGGGATTGCTGTGGATATAGCTTTGTCTGAGCTGGGGTTTGCTGGAGGAAGGATCATTGTGTGATTTCCTATTAACAGACTAATTTAAAACTGTTTAATTTTGACTGTATATAAGCCTTGCATTTGCTCAGTTTTTGGCACAATTAATCAGAGCTGCTCTACATTTGGCATTCTTTGCTAGAGGTCGAGAGTGTTTCTGCTTGCATCCAGGCCGTCCAAAGCTAAGAACAAGAAATTAAGCTTATTTTGAGTTTGATCTGCACTTTTTCAGCTGTATTTTACCATTTTACTGTATTAATTTGTGCCATTTTGACTGTTTTTACTGTTTGTGCCTGCTTATTACCTGCACTTGTTTTACACTGAAATATTGCTTAGTTAGCACAGACTAGACCCAGACTTGCTGAATCTGGCCTGTTTTTCATACACTTGAACTCAAATCCAGCCATCTTACATTAAGAAGGGCTCTCCTGCACCCTTGTGGAAGAAGAGTGTGTCTGAGCTGGGGATTGCTGGATGAAGGATCATGGTGTGATTTACTATTACCAGACTAGTTGAAAACTGTTTAATTTCAATGGTATATAAGCCTCCTTTGTGCATGTAGGTGCACATCACACAATGGAGTTTTGCAGTGCCTTGTATAGATGCAAACACCTAGAAACTATTTTTTTCCCTATTTACCAGTCAGTGAAACTCTCCCAGGTTCCCTTCTAATCTGCCAGGCAATGCAGCTGCCCACTTCTGCACTGCATTCAATTCAGCTGAGCACTGGGCAGCATCTCAGAAATGAGTACTTAAGAATTACCTGCCACTATGGACAGTCAGTTTCCCAACATTTCTCCAGCCTGCCTGATTGATATTGGTATCCTGAGGCAATGTAGCACTTGCCTCATGTATACTGACAACCACTTACTCCTAAAGCAAACAAATACAGTATGTGAGAAGTGTAACTATACCATGAAACTAGAATTAGCGCTCTCATGTAATAATAAACAACACATCAAACAGGCTGTCAGCACACACACCTCTCTATTCACACAAGATAAGGTCAAGACACATAAACCACATATATGTAGGTACTCACTAAGAGCTACCAAAAGACCAGAGACCTCCCAAACATGAACAACCTACACACACTGGTACAATCTACCACTACATATAACAACACATGTATCAGTGTCTCAACAATTAAATCCCTGCGGCAAAACACTTCAAAACCTAATGTCCTAGTCATAGGCAACTCAATAATGAGACACAGATGTCCGCATCACCAGGTTGGACAAGGAGAAGATCACAGTCAGCTGCCTGTCAGATGCCATGATCCATCAAATCACACATGCACTCAAGTCACTAAGCAACAATTATTTTTATGACTCTATCATAGAAAATGTTGGAGTAAATGACTTCAGATGTACCTCAAGACTGTATGAAGAAAGACATGACTGAACTCTCAGATTATGTGTTCCAGGCAGGTATGTCCCTAGCCCTAAGCAGCATTCTACCTTCACCTAGGATGATGCCACAATACAGACAAAAAATGATTGATTTCAATAATTGGCTTAGCTTCTAGTGTCACTCCAGGGGGACCCGGTATCTGCAGCCTGGAAAAACATGGCCAACAGACCACTCAACTTCGAAAGAGATGGCCTTCACCTGTCTTCTCAAGGCTTTTGGACAAAGATGCTTAGCTCCCCACATAGTGCCTTTTTTAGGCAATACCAAAACAGCAAAACTTCTGACATAAAGAAATCCACTAGTGGCAAACTCAAGGTCATGCTGCTTAATTCTAGGAGTTTAAACAGAAAACTGCCCTCCCTGGAAGCACTCCTCACTTTGGAAGATGCTAACTTCTGTGCAGTCACTCAGACTTGGTTCAAGGCTGTAGAGAGCACCCTGGCCGTACAAGGATACCATGCCTTTCCTATGTTCAGACCTCAAAACGAGCATGAAAGAACCAAAGGTGAAGGTGTATCCATCTTCATTAAATCCAAATACATCTCAAGACTGGCAAGACAGTATGACTCTCTTGAGCTACTCCAGGTCCAAATAACTATAGGAAAAATACCCTACCACATCATCACTAGCTACAGGTCCCTCACCATGAACCAAGAGAAGCACACCCCTACCTAGACTTGCTAGAGTCATTCAGTATACAGCCAAACAACTTGCCATGGGAGATTTCAACTATCCTTCTATTGATTGGGTGACTTATATGAGCAGAAACACGATCACTCTGAGGTTCTTGGGTTTTAATTGAAATGCAATGGAACACACCAACATGGGGGGGGGGCACTGCACATTCCCTGTGTGTTGCCCTCCCTGGTAAGGTCTGAATAAATCAGTTTCTTTTGAAGTAAAGATCAGACCTGACACCCCCACAGGAGCAAAAAAAGTGAACAAAACAAACTATAGCCTACCAAGTGAAGGTATAAAAAGTTTCAAAGCCCTTGCTAACACAGCCAACAATGTCTCCTATGCAGAAGAGTACACAACTACCCTATATAGCCACTTAAACAAATGTATTGCTTCAGCTGTACCTGACGGGACTAAAACCAAGTTCTCCTGAAAAAAACAAGCTTGCCTGGTGGACTGTAAGTATACTTAAGCTATATAACAAAAGAAAGAACCTGATTTCTAAGAACAAGAGGGAACTTACTCAACAGAGGAAGAATACCCTTAGCTTGAATAGCTTGAATAAGCAAATCAGATATCTTGTAAAGTCCTCTAAGGCTAGTTACAAGACTAAATTACCATCCCCAGCTAAACACAACCATAAGGCATTCTTTAGCTATATCTGAAACCTAAAAGAGAATGCCCAGCTGTGTACCAAACGTATTGTAGACTGTACCACTCACAGTAAACATTAGTAAATTGACAACCTGTTAGCTGACAGATTTGGCAATAACTTCACAACATTATCCCCACCAGACATACCACAAAGCATTCCTGACACCAGTCCACTACTGAGTATCTCCAAAGAACAGGTCATACATGCACTATCCAAGGCCAAAAACATGGCCTCTATAGGACCAGATAACATCCCAGGTTACTTACTAAACAGTCTAAAACAAGAGCACTGGCTTTGTTCTGGCAAAGTGGAGAGCAGCAACAGTAATCCCCTTGCTCAAAGGGGGTCCATCAACCAACCTAGGAAACTATCGATCCATAAGCCTAACCATACGTATCTGCAAGGCCATCGAGGGAATCATCATGGAACTTATCAACAAGGACACAGGTGACCTTCTAACTCTTGACCTGACCCAGTTTGGTTTTGTCAAAGGTAGATCTTGCTTATTAATCCTGGTGGACTTCTTTAAGAATGTCACCAAAGCCCTGGATGAGGGAAAAGCAGTACATACCACCTATCTTGATTTAGCTAAGGCTTTTGACACAATACTCCACTCAGGGATCATTAAGAAAGTCTCCCAGCTGGGGTTAACCCATACATCACAAGATGGTTAGCCAACTAGCCCACCAACAGAATGCACACTGTCAAAGTTAGGAGTCCACCTCCACCAGTAGACCAGTTACTAGTGGGCTACCACAAGGATATGTGCTTGGGTCTCTACTGTTTGGAATCTATTTCTCTGAGGTTCAGATGAAAGTAGATGACCTGTGGCTTACCAAGTATGCAGATGACTGCAAACTGTGCAAAATCATTGAGTCCCCCAATGATTCAAACATATTACAGAAGGGGCTAACTCAGGCAAATGATTGGTGCCAAAATCATGGACTAAAACTAAATGCAAAAAATGCCTCATTATCCTCTTTAGCAAAAAAGTAGTCCCTGCTAATTATGATATAGATAGCATCCCTCTAAGCTCAAACCCAGTGGCGCAAGACTTGGGAACACAAGTTGATAGTAATCTAAACTTATATCACCATGTGTCCATAGTGTTAAGGAAAGCCTTCTACATTGCTCATCTCATAAATAAGGGTATTGCATCTAAGACTAAGGAGGTTATAACTCTGCTGTACTCAGCCCTTATCAGACCACTAATTGAGTATAATTCTCCCTTCTGTATCTATCTTACCAGATGCCTGCAGTAACTGGAGAGACCACAAAGATTTCTAACCAAGAGAATCCATGGCCTCCAAAATGTGACTTACATGAAAAGACTGAAAGCCCTGTCACTGTACTCTGTATCATACAGGCTGCTGAGAGGTGACCTGTGCCTGGCCTACAGAGCAGTGTCTGACTCTGCCCTAATGGAAATGCTGAACATTCATAATTCAAATGGGATAAGAGTCACTCACTCAAGGGATCTCAACCTAACCTGTGACATTAAGAAAAACATGTTGGAGAGACAGGTATATCTCCCAGAGACTGCCACTCCTCTGGAATAAGCTCCAACATTACATGAACAATGACCTTATTTAAGCACAACCTTGACAATTGGATGGGTGACTGTAAATTCACTGTGGGGGTGGCACCTATGTCCCATATTGACAAGGGGAGACAGTGCAGATCATAGAATCATTGTGCTAACAATGACCATTTAACTATGGTCAGTTAGGCTACATGGGTTTTTACATGGCTAGGCTTGTAAAGGCCCTAGGGCCATTAGCCTAGAAACCTCATATGAAGCTATGAACCTATAGAGTATCAACATAAAGCTTGACTTTATACTAACAGTTTCAGTTACACTATTTCGTCTTGTAATATTATAAAATATCATTGAAATGTAGAGTACTATGAGTTACAGAGGTTGTCCATTAGACCTTTAACTAAGACCACTCAGCTACTATTAGCCTTGCTGCCAATGGCTTCATTAAAGCTACATGAGAAAAGAAATGCTCTTATCTCAATTTCCACTCCTTTTAGAGAAAAAACACATAAATTCCTAGGCAAACAATGATTAGTAGCTAGGCTATTTTATTACAGTGTATAAAGCAGAAAGAAAGAAATAAAAACTTTACTCAACTAATATTAAAATATAACTTAACTTAATAATTGTCAAAGCATTGCATTAAATTGCAATGTGCTTATTTGTCAAGTATTTCATATTCTCGGCATAGTCACTGTAACATGTGCAGGGCCTACACTTGCACTTTAAGGTGCATAATGTTTATCTACAGAGTACTGAGGTGATTGTAGGTGGTCTCCTGGGAAGATTAGTTAGAGACTGGGGTGACAGTCATATACTCTGGAGATTGTTAGGGAACATTTGCTGATACCGCGTGAATTAGTTGAGAAGGGCAGATGTCCATTTTGAGGAGCTGCTACCTAGAATGTTATGGTTCCAGAAGTTCCATCTGCTGAGATAAACCCTACTAAAGTGGCTGCTGCTGTTGTAATACCATCTCCCCTATCAGAGGACCAGAAAACTCTAAAATAAAGAAGAAAATGCCATTTGATTCAGGTGCAGATTACACCTCAAATATTGAACTTGTAAGGACTACCACTGATACTTCTATGAAAGAAAAGGTGTAACTTTATTTCTCATCAGGGAGAGTAAGATAGTGAACCCTTTTGTTTGCTTGACCAATGAAATATCCTGTTTATTTGCTTTGTGTCATCTGTCTTTTTCTGGAGGGCTTCCCATGAGTCTGTGCAGCTGCATAAAGCAGTTAGCTAAATGAGCACTGCCTTTGTCTAATTCTTTATTGTTTGTTTTTGTTCAACATTTGAGAAAATCTCTGTATCTGTTATTGTGGAAAATCCTTAGACTAGATATTGAGAGACAGGATTGCATATTGCATAAATAATTAATACATACAAAGAAGAATTGTTCTACTATTTTCCACCTTTATAACTGAATTTCTAATTGACTTACCTTGTTTACTTCTTCCTTCTCTAATAGGCACAAATCCATGCTACCTTCTTGACTCTAGGGGCCATATATTGGTTAAGATTGGGTTGTACTGGATAGCCATGTAAGGGTTCTTAAGCTGTTAGCCTAGTAATATCCTATGAATCTATGAACAAAACCAAAACTATGTTTTTAGCACCAAACAGAAATTAAAAACAAAAACACAAAACTCTCTGCATATATATGACCACAATACCACCTCCATAAAAATACTACCTCTTTTAAATACATTAGCATTTGACATGGCCCCTCCCTTAACTTTTCTCTGTACCTTGACTAGACAAAGAAAAATGTTAATGCTCTCCTATTTGTGGCCAATAAGATTTCCTCCTTTCTTTCTTAGTAAAACTTCTAGAACTGTGATAGGCAAAGGCATTCTACTCGCCCATCTTGAATACAGCCTCCCATAATAGTCTCATCATCAAAAACAAACTCGACAAGCAATCTTATCCAGTCCCTTAAAAATGAACACAACTGTAAAATAATGAAAAAAAATCAAAAGTTTCTCCCTGTTCAACAAAGGATTGACCTTCTCCTTGAATCCCTCCTATTCAAACTTCTAGTCAACCAGACCTTCTCTAGCAGCTAAACTGATTAGAGAACCTTTCTCTTACAGCCTCAGAAACCATGATCCCTCTGCCCCCACCCTGCAACTAAACTGATTAGAGAACCTTTCTCTTACAGCCTCAGAAACCATGATCCCTCTGCCCCCACCAGGCAACTAAACTGATTAGAGAACCTTTCTCTTACAGCCTCAGAAACCATGATCCCTCTGCCCCCACCCTGCAACTAAACTGATTAGAGAACTTTTCTCTTACAGCCTCAGAAACCATGAGCCCTCTGCCCCCACCCTGCAACTAAACTGATTAGAGAACCTTTCTCTTACAGCCTCAGAAACCATGATCCCTCTGCCCCCACCTTGCAACCCTCCTAACCTAAACTCAATTGCACATATCATTGATTTTCTATAATAGGTTCAAAACTCAAGTAAAATATTTGCCCAAATAAAAGTTTATGACTTGACTAAAGGCCCATCTCCTGTCATACAGTCATACCACCTAACCTGAGCTACATCTCACTCTTTCTGTTAATAGTACCACTGTTACTGCCTCTCATAAGCAAAGATCTATTGAACCGGTCTTTACTTCTCATTCTCAAAACCTTTTGCCTAATCTAATTTCTTCCATCTACTCACAACCTGTATCTAACAGTCCACTCCACTCAGCTATCAAATTATTCCTACTTAAATAATACACACTTACTATCACATAGACACCTCACTTTCTACACGAGATCTGTCTTAAGTTTTGTAAATAGTGTATATTACAATTGTATATGTTTTTTACATTTGTGTTAGCTGATAATGGTATTTACAGAAGTGTATGCTCATTATACTATTGCTGTTTCTCACTAAATACGAGTGGTTAAGGCGATGGACTAGAAATCCATTGAGGTTTCTCTGCACAGGTTCGAATCTTGTTGATTACGTAAATGTAATTCTGGTTCTGTTTGTATTCCCAGGCTGAGACTGAAATTGGTCACTTGTGATCACTGCTCTACCACAGTAAACTAATTTTTAGTAAATAAAAAATAAAAGCAACGTTACACTTGAAAATTTCTAATATATTGCTTTGGTGGTGGAAGTAGCAAATAAAAATGTACAAGCCTTGCAAGCTAAACATTTGACAGTTGGATTTAAATGACGCAAAGAAGAGCACATTGCAAGGTATGGTATTAAGAATGTGGAGAGTGGCAAACCTAAAGCATATTCCAGGTGCATTGAGCAAACAGAGAGCTGTTTCTCAAAATTCAGTTTAAGCCTGAAAATGTTATGCTTGTGGTGGGCTTAAACACATAACAAGAACATGTATAATTGAAAGTCTTTATATGTAATCTGATGTAGTTGTCTGCAGTAAAAGAACAAGGAGGTTTAGTATTCATTGAACACACATTTTTGCTAAGGAAGGTTTAGAGTGTCCATAGCAAACATTTTTTCACATAACATGCTACACTAATTAACGTATGGTACAAATGAAGGCAGAAAACACACCTCTGAATTTAGAAATAAATAGTCAGAATAGTATAACCCTGATAAGTGGAATAAACTACAGAAAAATTCAATAACAAAAGTTTTGCAGCAAGCAGATACTGTATTGAAAATTTATACTGGAGGGAGTTACTGATATAAAATATGGTCCCAAGGAAAAAAAAAGAAGCATTATCTTTATAAATGAGGGAAGCACTCCAGCAACCTTCAAGTTAACAGATAGATAGGTTCATAGGTTCATAGGAGGTTACTAGGCTTATTGGTCCTAGAGCCTTTATAATCCTAGCCCTGTTATACCCTTGTTCCCTTATTGACTAAGTTGTATGGTCTATACTTGCAGAGCGAGTCTATGATCAGCACCAACTGCCCTTATCTAAGATGGACATAGGTGACACCCCTGGGGTAAATTTATGGTCTCCCATCCAGTTGTCTAAGTTATGCTTAAATAGGGTCATTGAGGAACTCTGTTTTACACGAATTGGGAATTTGTTCCAGAGGAGTGGCAATCTCTGAGAGACATATCTGTCTCTCCAGCATGTCCTGTTAATGTCTCACGATAGGTTAAGATCCCTAGAGTGAGTAAATCTTGTCCCACTTGACTTGCTGATGTGCAGCATTTCTATTAGGGCAGGATCCGAAACTGCTCTGTCGGCCATGCACCAGTCACCTATCAGCAGCCTATAAGATACAGAGTACAGTGACAGGGCCTTCAGTCTGTCCATGTAAGTCATGTGTTGAAGGCCCTGAATTTTCTTGGTGAGAAACCTCTGAGGTCTCTCAAGCTGCTGCAGATGTCTGGTAAGGTACATACAGAAGGGAGTGTTGTACTCACTTAGCGGTCTGATGTGGGATGAGTACAGGGGAGTTATTATAACATCCTTATCTCTGGATGAGATGCCCTTACTTATGAGATGTGCAACATAGAAGGCCTTTCTTAGCATTGTGGGCACATGGCAATTGAAGTTAAGGTTGCTATCAACACTGTATTCCCAAATCTCTCACCACAGAGTTTGGTCTAAGGAAGATACTGTTAATATTGTAATTTGCAGGGACTTCCCCTTTGCTGAAAGGGATGATAACACATTTTTTTGCATTTAGTTTATGTCCATGGCTTTGCCACCAATCATTTTTCTAGGTAAGCTCTTTTTGTAGTATGTCAACATCGTTTGGGCACTCAATGATTGCACCCAGTCTGCAGTCATCTGCCAACTTGGTAACCCTCAGGCCATCTATTTTCACCTGGACTTCTGAGAAATAAATTCCAAACAGCAGGGAACTCAGCACAGATCGATGTGGTACACCAGTGGTAACTGGTCTGCTGTTAGAGGTGGAATCACCTACTTTGGCTGCATGCATTCTGTCAAAAAGCCAGTTGGCTACCCATCTAGTGACATATGGGCTGATTCCCAGCTGGGTGAGTTTCTCAATGATGCCTGAGTGGAGGATTATGTCAAAAGCCTTGGCCAAGTCAAGATAGGCTCTATGTATTGTTTTGCTTTCATCCAGGACTTTGGTGACATTCTCGAAGAAGTCCACCAGGTTTAATATGCATGATCTACCGTTAATGAATCCAAATTGGGTCAGGTCAAGAGTCTGAAGGCCACTTATGTCTTTGTACATAACATCCATGATGATTCTCTCCATGGTCTTGGAGATAAGGCTGGTTAAAGCTTATGGGTCTATAGTTCCCAGGGTTGGATGATGGACCCCCTTTGTACAAGGGGAATTACTGCTGCTGGTTTCCACTCTGCTGAGACAAAGCCAATACTTAGACTGTGGTTGAAGAGAGTACCAAGTGGTTCCACTAGGTCCTGTTTTAGAGCATTTAGTAGGCAGCCTGGGATGTTATCTGGTCCCATGGAGGCTGTGTTTTTGGCAATGGATAGTGCAGTTGTGACCTGCTCTTTGGAGATACTAGGTAGAGGAATGGTAACAGGTATGCTTTGAGGTATGTCTGGTGGGGACGGGGGGGGGGGGGAGTTTGTGCCAAATCTGTCTGCTAGCAGGTTGGCAATGTCTTCAGGATCAGTATGAGTGGTACCATCTACTACTAGTTTGGCACAAAGCTGGGCCTTCCCTTTTAGATTTCTGATGTAGCTATAGAATACCTTGTGATTATCCTTAGCTAGGGGTGCCAATTTAGCTTCATAATTGGCTTTAGAGGACTTTACAATATATTTAATTTGCTTGTTCAAGCTGTGGAGGGTGTCCTTCCTCTGCTGGGTCAGTTCCCGCTTGTTCTTAGATATTAGCTTATTTCTCTTGTTGCATAACCTAGTTATGCTTGATGTCCACCAGAGTTGTTTTTTTTTTTTTATGACCTTGTTTTGATCCATTCAGGTACAGCAAAGCCTATACATTTGTATTGGTGTTTATACAGGGCATTTGTGTATACTTCTGTATAAGAGTCATTTCTGACAGTGGTAGCAGGGGGTTTGAAACTATTTATGCCATCACTTAGGAGGCTATAGTTTACTTTGGAGAAATCTTTCATCCTTTTTGCTCTTGAGGGGGGACAGGTATGAGTGTTATTTTTGAATGAGACTAATTTATGATCAGACTTTATGAGGGAGGGCAACACACAGAGGGTAGTGCAGAGACCTCCTATGTTGGTGAGTACTAAGTCTAGGACATTCAAACCCTTTGTGGGGGTGCAGACTGTCTGTTCCAGAGCATTTGTATTAACAAAGTGCAGAAACCTTAGTGTGAGCATGTTTGTGCTCATATATGACTCCCAGTCAATGGAAGGATAGTTGAAATCACCCATGACCAAGGTGTTTGGCTGTATAGTGAGTGACTCAAGTAGGTCCAGGTAGGCAGAGAGGTTCTAGCAGTTCATGGTGGGGACCTATAGCTAACAATGATATTAAAGGGGGTTTACCTACAGTTAGTTGGACTTGGAGTAGCTCTAGAGAGTTATACTGTTTGACTAGTCTTGAGGTGTATTTGTCTTTAATGAAGATGGATACACCTTCACCTTTGGTTCTTTTTTGCTTGTTTTGAGGTCTGAATGTGTGAAAAGCATTGAAGTCTTGCATGGCAGGGGTGCTGTCTGCGGCCTCGAACCATATCTCTGTGACTGCACAGATATTGGCATCTTCCATGGTAAGGAGTGCTTCCAGTGAAGTGAGTGCAATTTCCAATTTAGACTCCTGGCATTAAGCAACATAACCTTGTGTTTGTCTCTAGTTGATTTTGTTATGTCAGGAATTTTGTTTTGTTATGAAATTGCCTAAAAAAGGCACTATGGGGGATGCAAGTACCTTTGCCAGTAACCGAAAGTCAAGAGGTGACAGGTGAAGACCATCTCTGGCAAAGCAGAGTGGTCTGTCAACCATATTTTCCCAGGGTGACAGATACTGGGTCCACCTGGAGTGACAATATCATAGTGTAAAAAAAAAAAAAAATACCACTAGTATATATATATATTTTGAGGGTGATACTAACCACCATTGAATGGTTAGTACTAATTCTTGATCTATATGAATGTTTGTTGTTGTAACCATGGTTATGAAATCCCCAGTGTTCAGTGAAACTCACAGATGGTCATTCAGACCTGGAATAAACATCCAAGGTTGGTTATCCAATATTGTTCCTTGTGGTTTAAAATGGTGTGCCAACCCTGTTGGTTGTTCCTATCTAATTTTGTCAATGATCATGAACATAAACTGGGCATTGGGATGTTGTATCGTGTGTCTGTATAAAGCATTTGTTTCTTTTGTTTTTTATGTTGGTCAAACCTCTAGGTCTCTTAGAATAAGGATGACAGAACATCGTAGTTCATATAGATCAAGAATTAGTACGAACCATTCAATGGTGGTTAGACCATATTATACTCTATAAAGCATGATAAAAATTGTTCATTATCACCCTTCAAAATATATATATACTAGTGGTATATATTTTCTTTTTATCTTTAAAAATATGACTTAATATCTACACCTCTGGCATTCATTCAAAAAAACTATTTATAAATAAATAATCATTATTTCTTCATTACTTTCCACCTGTAGTGACACCAGAGGCTAAGACAGTTGTTAAAGTCAATTGTTTTTTGTTTATATTGAGGCATCATCCTGGGTGAAGGTAGAATGCTGATTCTAGTGACATACCTGCCGGGGACATATAATCTGAGAGCTCAGTCATGTCTCTCTTCATATAGTCCAGTGAGGTACGTCTCAAGTCAGACAGGCTCATAATGGCACTAGATGTTGAGAGACTTGAATGTGTGCATAATCTGACAGATTTTGCACCTGACAGGCAGGTAATCGTGACCTTCTCCTTGTCCAGCCTGGTGAGTGGGACGTCTGTGTATCTCACTATGGAATCACCTATGACCAAGACATTTGGTTTTGAGGTGTTTTGCCTTAGAGACTTATTGTCTGAGACAATGTTGTGTTTATGATTATGTGTAGTGGATTCTGCTGGGTCTGCAGTATGTGCAGTAGGTTTGCACGTGGAAAGTCTCTGATCTTTAGGTAGGCTTCTAGCGAGTACCTCTGCATATGTGGGTTTATGTGTTGTGAGCTTGTTATGTGCAAGAAGTGAAGTGTTTGTGCTGACAACCTGTTTGCTATCTGATTTGCTGTTATGTGAGAGAATTGATTCCAAATTCATAGTATAGATACATCTTTCACTAGTTATATTTGTTTGTTTTAGGAGTCACTGGTTGTCAGTATACATGAGGCAATCAGGCTGGCTGGAGAAATGGTGGGAAACAGTCCAGCCATTATGACAGGTATATACTGTAGTAACTACTGGGGAGTAGGCTAGATGGACCAGCTTTTGCTGGAAGACTAACAAAAAGTGACTATTCTATGGAGGACTAGTGGTAGAAAACTCTGTCAATGCTTCACAATGCATGACTAAGTTGCTAGCAGGGCAACAGTGCAATCTCTGAGCAGCTACCGTAAACTGAGTGCAAACCCTCGCAAACTTGACGCTTAAATACAAGTGAAGTTAAACAGTTTTAAACAAAGTAACCAAAAGAAAAACCCAAGACTGAGAATTGTTCCAATAATCTCAATTCAGATGAGTCCTTGGCTGCACACTTCTGCCACTAGGGTGCAGGGAGCCTTCTTAATATAAGATGGCAGGTTTTAATGCTCACATGATACCAAACAATCTAGATTCAGCAAGCCTAAATCTAGCCTATGCTGTAAAATGCAGAAGTACTAGAAATTCAAAGTGCAAAAAATCACAGTCACAACAGCAAAAAAACAGTTTAAATAAACCAGCAAGTCAGGAGAATGGTTCCACAAGAGTGTAGACGACAAACATTCCTAGTGTGAAATAACTGGTCTGGAACCCAAGTACTTAAACCAGAACAAAGGCACTTATAATAACAAGGACAATAAGCCTTCAACCAGCAGTTCACAGCTTAGAAGGGTGTAGGCTACCCTCTCTTGCCACAAGAGTTTAGACCACATATCTTCCTAATGTAAAATAACTGGTTTGGACCCAAGTGCTTAAAACAGAACAAAGACACTTAGAACAACAGGCACAGTAACATAGTTTATTGAGAAATGTAATCTACCACAAAGATATGCAGCCTTGGAACTGGTTATATTATGTATGGGAAGGGTTTGAGAGCTTGCACATTTCTCAGCCTATTAGTGCAAGAAACCTGGACAAAGCCAAACTTAATGGGGGGAGGGGCAAAGACCCAAAAATAGGAACAAAATATTGCTCTTATAAACTTAGAAAGTTGGTAAAATTATAGGTTTTACATAATCATGTCTTTTCCAAAGGGTATGAAGTCTGTAACTCAAATGTCTAGCATTATTTAATGACTTCAGTGCTCAATGATTTACCAGAAAAACAAATTTTATGAGGAACAGACCAAAAATATGAAGCAAAAATCTGGACAGTTGAAAGGTATGAAGGCTTGTCCATTATATCACCCAGGACTTTTATGGGCTCCCTAGCAGAAGTATGTGACTTAAGTGTGCAAGTCCTGACATGTCACAAAATGAACTGCAATGCAAGCATAAAATAGCACATTTTGAAGCTTGCTGTTAAATCTCATTTAGGCGTTTTTGCAGAGGCTGTGTTTCCCCCAAACTCTTCAACACAGGCTGCATTCTCCTAAATACCTGATATATATATATATATATATATATATATATATATATATATATATATATATATATATATATATATAGTTCCCCTTGAATTGATTGACACGCCAAAACACTGACGCTCAGAAGACCGACTCCAGAAGACTGACAAGACAGATGATCGACAAGGTGAAATCCCGACAGCAAAACACCGACATGGGCAACGTGTGAGCGCGACTCGGTAAGTGTGCGATAGTGAGGGATTTAGCATTAGGGAGTGGACAGGTAAGTCTGAGATAGTGAGGGATTTAGGGTTAGGGTGCGAGAAGGTGAGTGTGCGGTAGTGTCGGACTTAGGGTGTGGGTAAGGTAAGTGTGCGATAGTGACGGAGTTTAGGTTTAAGGGTAGGTTAAGTGAGTTAGGGTTAGGGTGCGGGTAGGGTAAGTGTGTGATAGTGATGGACTTTAGGTTTAGTGGTGGGTTAAGTGAGTTAGGGTTAGGGTGTGGGTAGGGTACGTGTGCGATAGTGATGGACTGTAGGTTTAGTGGCGGGTTAAGTGAGTTAGAGTTAGGGTGCGGATAGGGTAAGTGTGCGGTAGTGTCAGACCTTAGGGTTAGGGTTTGGGTTATGGTTAGTGCATGTATAGTTGTGTGTAATGTGTAGTTTACATTTTGTGTGTCAGTGTTTTGGGTGTTGGTGTTATGGTGTTCGGTTTTGTGAGTTGTCAGTTTTGTGCGTTTTCGGTCTTTTGGTGTCGGCGTTTTGGGTGTCGGCTTTGTGGCGTGTCGGTGTTGTGATAGGGATCTATATATATATATATATATATATATATATATATATATATACATACATACATACACTCACACACACATATATTGTAACACAGCTGATACTTACAGCCTTCAGGAAAGACTTTCAGTAGTCAGTTTTTAGTGAAAATACAAGGTTTTGTTGCAATTTTAAGTGAAACCCTAAATGGCTAACTCCAGCCAACATAAACTGTAACCTGCAGTGAAACAAAAGCTGTTTCCTGAGTTTCACCATTTAGCACAGTTCTGAAAATAAGGTACATCTCGTTTATATAACAGAAAACACATTATATTCCCCAGATATTCACAAAATGCAGTTCAGTCCTGGTATTTGGCAGTTCAAGAGCATTTTCCTATAGAAGCAACTTCTTTAGAACTCCCAAATTCTAGGGCACTCTTCACGTATCTATTTGCTTTGTTGGACAGCTCGCACATTGGTTTTCAGCATAGTACAACACAGGAAAGCTCAGTCAAATCTCTTCTCTGTAACCGAATCCTCTCTATAGCTTCCCAGGATTCACTAACCTTTAGTTGTAATCAGAATTCCTCTTCAGCACCATAGGCACTTCTTTATTTCTTAGGCTGCCTTTCAAGCAGCACAGCAGGATCTTTTCCCTACTAAACTTTCACAGAACACAAGCCTCTTTTTCCTACTAAACTTTCACAGAACACGAGCCTCTTTTTCCTACTAAACTTTCACAGAACACAAGTCTATTTTCCCTACTAAACTTTCACAGAAAATGAGTCTCTTTTCCCTACTAAACTTTCACAGAACACGAGTCTCCAAACGGTTATTCTTCTGCCTTAAACACATGTAGTGGGTGGACTTCCCTGAAACTCCTTTTCTCATCGTTTAGAATTATTTAAGACACAACTCTTAGCTGGAGTGTTTCAGTCTGAGTATCAGCTCACTTGACAGCAGTTTAGAGTTAACCCCTTAATGCTGAAAAAATTACTCCCATTAATTTTTCAGACTTAACCCTTTCAATTCCCAACATAGCTACCTCTTTACTACATTTGCCACTGTTCCCAGCCTCTCTGAATACATCTGTCATACAAACTAACCATCTTTCTCTTCCCTCTTTACTTGTCCCTCTCATAATCATCATCTATCCTTTTTAATCTACCCCTTTTTCACCTATCTATCTCTCTTCACTTTCTTTCCCATTCCTTTATCTGTAAATGCCTTCTAAGATACTAGTACAGTTCATGTATTACATAATTAATAGTCAAATTTATCAAACTACCTATGCTTTCATGGAACTTCTTATACATTTATATCTTTAATTTGTAACACAGTACTGCTGTCTTTTTCCCTTTGACCTTTGACTTTCAAACATTATGTACTACTGCATGTTTTCTTAAACTACATTGGAATTGTAAATTGTTTGTATCACTTGGAGCTTTTCTTCCCGGGGCACTGCTGAAAAAGGGCTTTTGCTCAGTCAGACACTCCCGGTCAACAAATATAATAAAATGAATAATAAATAAATAAATTTATTTATACACACACACACACACACACACACACGCACGCACGCACGCACGCACGCACGCACACACACACACACACACACACACACACACACACACACACACACACACACACACACACACACATGGGTCTACTTTAAAAGCTCGAATTACTGAAATAGCAAACCAGATAAACAAGACAAAAAAAACAAATGTTCACAGCAATGAAAATTTAGAAGATCGCAACTGATAATATCAAAGTACCATTATGTGTTTGAATGTAGATAGCGTGTAGTCCAGATCAGTGTAGTGCAGTCTCAGAGTTGGTATATATAATTTGCAGGGGGGTGGGTGCCCCCCTGCATACATGTTAAAATTATAGTTATGTATGTGAAAAATGAGTTAGTTTTGTAATTATTGTTCTTTCCATACACTGTTGCATTTAGAGTGGGTGTATCACTTTAATTTTTTTGTTATGTGTATGTCAACACTAGAGAGTTATGTATGTATTACATTGCCGGCAGTATTGGTGTTTCCTGTGTACTGAAGCTGGTTTAATAAGTAAAGTGCAGTTTTCTGTGTAAAGGATGTAGATGTGAATTTTTGAAACAGTTGTGAAAGTTGGAAATTTTGGGAATGTAAGTAGGAAGGTAGAGGCTATTGTAAATTTAAGGAGGTAATGGTATGTACAGTATAATTTTGAAGTTGTATATTTTATTTTAGGTTGGTGACAGTTAAATTTGTTTCAGTGAAAGTGTGATTTTGCAGATTTGTGCTTTATGCTTTAAATAATATTTGTGTGCTAGTTTTTTAGATATGTCCTAGAGGCGTTTGTGTTATTATTTGCACAATAGTGTATAGGGTGTCGGTTGTGTTGAATGATGTATGCAACGTGTTTTTCGATATTATGAGTTTCATTATTGTAAATGTCCAGTGTTTTGAAGTGACAACTTTTTCGTCTCAGTATATATATATATATATATATGTGTGTGTGTGTGTGTGTGTGTGTGTGTCTATATGTATATATATACACACACACAGTAGCCTATGCCTCTGATATTGTGCTGAAAGTATTCTAATCACAAATATTTGAATACACAGAAAATCGAATCATACAGATTCGAGAAAAATAAAAACTAAGCTATAGCTAATATACTGTCAGCATATTACAGCTATATTCTGGATGTGTATAGTATTCAGTCTGAATATGATTGATATAACTACCCTTACACTAATTGAATGTAATACAGCTTGACAGGCTGGCTCATTTTATTGAGCATGACAGTCTGTTTGTGGTCCCTACCGACACAAAATTTTTGTGAAACTGCTGAAAATTTTCTAATAAAAATTTTACATGCAATGGACAGTTTTTGAGGTACTGAGATCATGGAGTTGTGTGCTGAGATACTGTGTTTGGATCACTCATAGCAGGAGATATGTTTTATCATCCAAATGTGGACATGAATACATAGGAGCTCAATTAACTTAATTCATTTTAAAATAAATCTCTGGAGAAGTCACTGCTTTAATATTCCCGTTAGTGAAATATCTCTTTCTATCTTGGAAACTATTGGACACACCATAACAAATTGGGTGACAATCAGAAAAGTAATAATCATAAACTCTATAATTTGAAATTATGTTTTTATTACTTGCCATTCCTCAGTATAAGATAGAGACATGTTCAGTAGAAACATTTAACACACAACAAACTGGTGCTACTCTGTCAGTGTAGGCATGCTTGCAGAAAAGATGGAGGTGAGTGACAACTGTCATGTCACATTTTCTGTGGCGTGTTAGCCCTTAGCTCCTCAGCAGAGCACTTCAGTCCTTTCTTGTAGTGTCATAGATTGAAGGATTTAGATACATATAGTATGTATAAAGTTTTTTTGGTATGTGTGTTTGACCAGGCAAAGTTTATGTGTATGTAGCTTGCGCCAAGCTGCTTTTTACTGTTCTGTGCAAGCTGCTCAAGCACTTCATATTGTAGTGGTAGAAAGATATTGTACGTACCTTTCTGCTAATAAATGTTGTGGTGTTGGTCATCTGGTGTTTCTGGAGATTATAGTACTGTAATTCTTGGGAAAATATGTATCTGAAATATAATTAGCCATGCTAATGCATTCCTCATTATTCAAGCCACTAGTGAGATGAATAACATCTTCATGGAACCCTCTTAGTATTGAAGATAATCGGTATTAAGCTTCACTCAGTATGCATGCTTGCCCTATAAAATACACCACATTTATACTATGCATTCATGCTATTTTAAAAGAAACGTTACAGAATATACAGTATACATTATAACATTCATAAACTTTTATCTTTTGGTTGAGATGGGCATGCAGAGTCTTAAGAATCAGAGGAGTTGTGGCAGCAAGATAACAAAAGTGTGTGTGTGTGTGTGTGTGTGTGTGTGTGTGTGTGTGTGTGTGTGTGTGCGCGTGTGTGCGTGTGTGTGTGTAAAATGCAAAAAAAAAAAAAAAGCTTCAGGACAATGCATACAATGAATTCATATATAAAAGCCAGTCATGGGACTGAAACATTTGAGAAGTTTTCTGCATTTTAAATAATTCAGTGTTTTTTTTATTATTGAGGAGAAAAAAAAGAATAAAACAGTGGTTATATTAACACTGCATACTCCAAGTAGTCATAATAAATCACTCATCCTTAGCATTTAGATAAGCCTGTGGCAGAATATTTTTGCATTTGGCATGCATATGTAACTCAAAGGTCGACTAGCAAGGTGTTCAGTAAAATCCTGGTTATGACAGAAAATGTGAACAATCAAATGTTGCCAGTCTTTGTGACAAACTTCTAGCTTTGCTACAAATCATATCCTTTTAAGCCACAGAGGGATTTAAATAATGCAAAATTTGACATTTTAGTTTGAGCATAATACAGCACTCATCAACACAGCTGTTCTCCACACCAATAACATAGCCCCCAGGGACTTGCATGTAGCTAAGAAGACACATCAATATCTTAGGTACTAAACAATGATGCAATCAATAGGATTTCGTTACAGTGAATACTTTCCATTATCAGGGTTATATTCGCAGACAAATGTATAAATTGTACAAACTAAAGTACTGAATTGCTAAGTTAGTAAAGACTTCTTGTGTGCATAGTTCATGTAATTTACAGTTATGATTACAGTGGAAAACAAATTATGTAGTAACCATTAAGCCAACAATGTAATAAAAAAACAAGCATTTGCTAATACCAAATTTCGACTGCATTGGTTATAGAATGGTGTAGTACTGTAGAGGAGAGGCAGAAGGAAAGAACATTAAGCTGTTGCATGCACTATACAAGCGATGGTGTCAAAATGAATTTCAACGACTAATAGCTTGGTCAGTGACTTTTTGAGTTTCCGAAGTGTTTCTTGTTCCTCCATGAGTATGCATAAAAAATGCACAAATTCATTCAACAGAATAATATATGACACTCTAAAGTGCAGCTGTACCGTTCTGTGTTTTTGTTAGGTTGGCAATAGCTTATTCAGCGATATAGAGTTAATAATTTCCCTGCATATGTCAGACTTCACAGGTAGCAACAAATCTCTAAGAATATACCACATGGCAGTCCTCACCAGCTTGCTGCAGGTAGCTCCAGACTGCCCTATTCATTTAGTTCCCAGCAACCTAAAGGACCGCACCACAGAGGCATGCTCTCTGCTGTTTAAACTTCCATAACAGAATTTTATAAAAGCATGTATAACTAAGATTCCTTTTGTAGTCCTCACTGCAGACAAGGCCTCCTCCTGCAAATTTAAATTATTCCCTTCCTTCTTAGCTACTATCTCACATAATATCTTTTATAGCTAAATCCCTACATTTTGCAAAGAACTGTTTGAACTGCTTGATGTTCACTTCATCCCTTGTTAGAGGGTATGATCTGGGCTGTGGGTAGGAGCATGGATTTACATTGCTGGATCTCTGTTTGACTTCTAATAAATCAAAACAAAATCATAAACTCCTAACTGGTCAAAGGCTTTCCTAATATAAACACAGAGACTATTGAACTTAGGGAGGAAGAAAGGTTTCCCATTACCACCTGAGGGATCAATGACCTCCTTGTTTATATTCATAGAGCTGTACTGGTGTGGAGATGTGGTCCTCTACATTTTTAACATTTTTTATATTTTACATTTGTTTACTGGGAAAGTCCAAATGGGCAAGAAGCCCATTTTCAATGGAGGCCCAGGGAGAAAAGCTCCATAATAATACATGTAAGAACACTTTTAGCAATAGTTATTAACTTACAATAATAATTATTAGCTAATAAGTAATGTTCAGGAATAAGGAAACGATTTACAAAAAGGAAAGTGTTACACAGAGGGACAAAAAAGTTCAGCACAACATGTCAACATGAAAATTACATATTATATACAGTATTTTACAGTAAAACATAACATTGATACTATTCTAATAAAGGACATTTTTCACCAAACAGTCCATTTGGGAGTATGTCAGAACTGAGTAAAGTAGAAATCCCTCGGCTAACATAAGAGGGAGGGGGAAGTAGAAATAAAAAAAGAGTAAGATAGAAATACTGAGGCTAATATATGAGGGCGAGGGAAAAGGAAAAGCAGAGAAAGAAAGCAGTGAGTGGATTAGGAATGGAGGGCTATACTGTGGACTAGAAGGTGTAGAGAGAGCAAGTGTTGAAAGGTCATCCTGGTGAAGTGCAGGAGCACAGCTGGCTGTTTGTTAGGTGTTCCCTAAGAAGTAACTTGAAATTGGAAGTATTGGTTGTGTTTCAAATGTGTCAGGGAATGGAATTCCATTATTTGTATATCTTGGTTGGAGAAGAGAGAGTCCCCAAAGCCAGTACAGCCTTCCAGATACATCAAAATTATCTTTGTCGACCATGCCTGATACAGAATGTACATTCATGTAAACTGTACTTTATTTTGTAACTTACTTACTTTTGTATCTTTAATGCTTATGTTATATCGGAGCTTTTCTCCCCGGGCCTCCACTGAAAATGGGCACTCATGGGCCCAGTGGACTTCCCCGGTCACCAAACTGAAATAAATAAATAAATAGTGTTAGCCTTGGTGACTTTTAGAAGGAGTTTGTCAGAAGATCTTAGTATTCCTGAGTTATTGTATTCCTGAACTAGGGTTTTGAGAGCAGGGCAGTTATTGAGTTTGTGAAGTATGGAGTGGGTGATAGTGAGCTGGTTCAGGGATAGTAGATTAGGTAGTTTGATCCAGTTTAGCTCATGAAGGACAGCGTTGACATCTGTAAGGATGGCTCATAGCAAATGTTGGTATTGTATTGTAATATGACTCTAGTTTGTTTATGTCTGATTTTCGGGGTTAGTGAAGATTAGTGAGGCATAAAGAAAGGTGGAAAGGAGGTGGGTCCTGGCTATAGAGTGTTGTAAGTAAGGTAAGGCTTGGATCTATAAAGTGTTCCAAGCTTTATATAGACTTTTTGATGGATAGTGCTACGGGTTTATCAAATTTTAGGCAGTTATCTATTGTTACCCCTAGGAGTTTGGTGTGATCTACAGGTTTGATGAATGAGTATATGGTGAAAAGGGTAAGAGGTGCTGTGTTTTGGTATTGGAGAATAGCATTAGATTTGTTTTGTTAGGGTTCAGTATCAGCTGGTAGTCTGAGAGATAGTTTTCTATATCTGTGAATGATGTTTGGGTTCATTCTAGGAGTTCTGGTAGTGATGGAGCTGAGCAAATAAGGGTAGAATCATCCTCGTATTGTACAATGGTGGCTAGATGGGTAGCTGTCTAAAGTTTGTTTGTAAATATGGAGAAAAGCAGTGGATCAAGGATAAAGCCTTGTGGTTCTCCAATTGAGACTGGTAGTAGGGTAGAGAGTTTGTTTTGCCACTTGACTGGTTTTACTTGTTGGTTAAGTAGCTATGTAACCAAGAAAGATCTGGATGAGAGAGGTTTAGAGATGATAGTTCTTTGAGTAATTTAGGGTGTGATAATGTATCTAATGCCTTAGACATGTCAAGAAAGATGGAGATACATGGTGACCCTTGTTTCTGGGCTCACTGATAGTGGTGGAGAAATTTATTAAAGCAGTTGTGGTGCTGTGCTTGGGTCTAAAGCCATGATGGGTACTGGAGAGCAGATTATTGCTTTCTAAGTAGACAAGAAGTTGAGCATGTACACATTTGTTTAGAATATTAGCCGGAGGTGGGAGTATAGCTATTGGTCAGTAATTTCAATACACACACACACACACACACACACACACACACACACACACACACACACACACACACACACACACACACACACACACACACACACACACACACACACACACACACACACACACACACACACACACACACACACACACACACACACACACACACACACATCAACAAACCCCATTCCCATGTCTTTGCTGAATGTAACTGCACTGACAGTACTCCCATAGGAGTGAAAGGATGATTGCTTCGTTTTCAGAGTAGCCAGTTTTTCCTCCTAAAATTTTACTTAGTGGAAAAATTCTTTGAATTACTTAGTCAAGAAAACAAGAAAACTGGGAGCAATTGGGAGAATTTATGACTAATTAGCATTAGCCACTCATTTAGTCTTCTGTGGTATAGCAGTCACTGGATTTGAAAGGCTTAATGCAACGTGGAAGCCTTCGAAATTAAGACTTTTGCATTGCACTAAGCCTTTCTGAATCTAAGAGAAAGAATTCAACAATCATTTTGCAGATTCATTAAAAAAAAAAAAGTAACAAGTCAAGCGACAAGCCAGTGAATTCCACATTTTGTGAAAAGTGAAAAGTAACTGGGACTACATTTCAGTCTAAAAAATACAGATGTACCGAACAATCAGAAAATGCAAACGAATAATAACTGGGCTGGACTGAGAAAATGGATGTTACAGCTCACTGAAGGCTTTTGCTGAAATGCAGTACTATGTTTCAGTCAATGACAAGCAGAAATTTACAAGGGGGGTCCCAAGGAGAACCTTCATGAATAATTAATTTTACCTTTCAGTATGGTACATAGGAGCACTACAAAAAGTCAGATGTTGCCACAACCTGACATTGCTTTGAGGTCAGGCAGGGACTATGGCCAGATTAGGAGCCTGTCACATGGCCAAGTAAATTATTTTACTGTAAAATTAAAAAAATGAAAACATCTTTACTTTACTGTTGCTGCATAGATCAGCTAAAGCAACAGAACAAAAGTGTTCTGAATGCACCATGTACATAAAAGCTGAGCTGTACACTGAGTATCACAGTGTGTCAGTCTGAGTCACATAGGAATGAAACCTGTGGGTCAACTTTGTAATTCAGTTTTTCAGAATTATTCTTTTTTGTCTAGTTGGGGCATTGAACACAAGCATCTTATACCAAATTGCAAACTGTTTGCACTTGGCTTGTACAATTTTATGAATTGTTGCCAACATTTCTTTACACTTGATTGGAAATGCTGCTTGAAGCAAGATGCAAGGTTTCTGGACTCTAACCCACTATTTCTTGGCCTTAGAATTACATTATTGACCCATTCATTCCTTCAAGATGTGAATGCCCTTTGGCCCATCATTTCACCTCAGAGTAGAATGCTGAGTGCCAGGGAAGGGATGATATTAATGATCGGCTCAAGGATGTTTGCTTTTCTAAAGGAAAAACTACACTTAGAATTTAATTCAACAAAATTCAGCATAAGTTTCACATACACAATTATTAAAGTGCTATTTTATGAATGTTTTTTCTCCCCACCATTGTGAGCAGCAGATGTGACAGTTGGATCCAGCTTCATGCCATAGATTCATGCATGCTTGCACACAAGCTGCTCCCAGATGTAGCAGAATGCTGTAGTAAGCAGCTGCTGTCTTCATTATTTTCATGAATGGGCCACAACATGGCGCCTCCATATGAGGTGGGTGAGCCAGTGTCAGCTACTTCACTGCCACCTCCCTCACTGACCAAACAACTAGTTGAACTTGGGTCACCTCTGGTATAGTCAGGACTTTATGCATTTATGTCTTAAAACTGGGCAATAGTTTAAATACAGAAGAAAGAAACCACACTGACAGTTTTCTTTTAATAATGACCCCCTACAGTACAAAATGCATTCTCCACCATTAGGTGTGATATTATCTTTGTCATGTTCATGCTTTTTATGGGAAACAGATGAAAATGGAACAAAATGTACAACATTGCATATAATTAAAGTGATAGCAGACATTTTAATAGGCTGGCTTTAATACTGAGTGGAAAATCACATCTGCAAATGAGCTCTAACATACCATCATGTTTCATGTTCACAGTTTCCATCTACTCAGTGTGTGGCCTCAAGAAGTAATTTAATCAAATAATACTGTCACCCATCAATCAACACCTGAGCCCACTCAATCGTATTCACTAGCAGAATAACATCAATAAATTTAAATAATCCATCAGTATATCTTTTAGATACATAACTGGCAATCTTTCACAAAACACACTTCTTCTAATGCAGATATCCTGACAGTGTGCTTTTAAAAGGTTACTGAAGCAAGCATTAAACTTTTTATAAAGTGTATTTAAAAAGTGATTGCCCATATTCAGAAAGTACAGTAAACCTGTATGATGGTTTAGGACAACTTATTTGAACAAAATGTGATACAAACTGTATGTGTGTTTAAAGCATGAGATTTGAATAACTACAGGGCCAGGTTATATGACACACCACCAGTCTCCTGCATTCCACAGTCATCTATTTGGTGAAACTTCCTGATGCATTTCAGTGAGAATATTTTAACATGTTCTCATTACACTCACTCCATGAGAAAAGTAAACAAGAAAGCATAGTTACTACAGATTTTTAAACAAGAAACTTTATTAAATTATCACGTATGACAGAGGCAATCTTACATTTATATAAATAAAAACAAACTATACTGACAATTTCAGTTGCAAACATTATACATTACAAACCATGCTGGCACAGTTGTAGTTGCAAACATTATACATTACTTATAATCTATCTGGTCATTGTCACTCAAACATTACATAGCTAATTCAGATCTTGCATTCTTTTAAACCTTGTTCCTCTTCCGCATGTATTGTTCCCACAATTCCCATTTTTTACTATGTAATTTGTTCCTAACTTTTTCTAAAGATCCCAATTCCATTTGTTTTATCTCTGTTGCTATATTCACTTCTAGCAAAGTTGGTTTAGACTTTGATTTCAATTTTCTAGTAATTGTTTTTTTGGCAGCCAGCATAATTAGACTCAGCAAGGCATTACTATATCTAGGCAATTCCGATTCTGTATCATAGCTCAAAAAATCATTTCCTTAGTTAGACTAATTTGCTCATCCAGTATATCTGACAGAGCAGTCTGCAGGGAATCTTTAAAATCTGCCAACTCATTACACTCTCAGAAAATATGTTTCCAGTTGCTTCTTTCTTCCCCATCGCACCTCCAACATTTGCTGTCTACCTGAGAAAAATTCTTTGCAGTCTACTTGGGGTATAAAAATACATATGCATGCACAACTAGGCATGTCTAATGCCATGTGAACTTCAAGGGCAAAACCCACTGTTTTCATAGTTACATACACTGAATGTGTGCATAAGAGCTAAGATAATGTCACTTATACATGCTGTTTTGTACATTTCACTTATACAGAGAGAAAATAACAGAGCTTGTGAAGTGTTGCCAGCATATAGCAATAGATCACATCTAACATTTATACCATGCTTCTATATTTTCATTGAAATGTTCTCAGCTGGTATGTGCTGTCTAAAGTACAAAATGTGCACAGATGTTTTGAAGAGTAAAAGGGGAAAATTACTGATAATTACATAATTTGTTATTTGCATATCCATGCCATAAGGATGGTTTGCAGAGAGAACAATTCTAAGTAACAGAAAGACGCACATACTGGGCTGTTCATATGCATAGTGTGCAGTTGCATACATGCATTCAGTACACTGTGTTTAGTATACCACCTGCCATTACTGCAGTTCATAGGGAAGGTTCACAGAAAAATGACTGGTAGATAACCAAAGAACAGCACACCTGAACTCATAGCACACAATGATGTACTATGTGTACTAGTGTTGCAGAGAGAGGAGTGGTAGACATTACTGTGTGGCTAAATCAGTTACACATTCTTAAGTAGCTGTTTCCTGCCACATTATGCTCCATGATTATGCCACTCAGTAATTTGTAAAGATCTTTCATTCATTAGGCATATTGCTGGAATTAATCATTATCATAATGCAGTACTGAGGTAATGAGAGAATTTGGTGGTGTGACAACTCCCATTGGCAGAAGCTCCGTGGCTTTCCTATTGGAGGGACAGGACAAATGTTGTTGTAGCAAGTTTGTTTGCAACACATGAGCTTCCATGTCTAGTAGGAGTTTTCATACAGTAAGAAATAAAGTGTTTTAACTTTTTTTGTCACTGAAAGTGCTAAGCAGGACACCAGCAGGAAAAGATGATTAGTGTGGTCACAAATACTACATCATCGCTAGGTATGCAGTTCTGGTTCCTTACGTTGCTCCAGTGGAACCAGTCTATATGCAGCTCATATCGCATTTGTGAGTAATGTGCAATCCTGGGGGGAGAGTTACTATTTGTATGTGTATTTCATGCACAGAGTATTTTGGCAATGCAGTGAGATAAGACTGAGCACAAGATCTTTCCCCACTGTGTAGCTATCTTTATGAATGGGTTACACTGTTTGTGTGTCCTGCCCAGAAATTAACATTGGCATTAAAATATACCAGTATATCATGTCTGGGTGTGTGTTATATTAAGTAGTTTTTCACAGTACTTCATAAGCTGATGAGTTGTATTATTTCAATTTCTAGTTTATTTGTGTGTGTGTGTGTGTGTGTGTGTGTGTGTGTGTGTGTGTGTGTGTGTGTGTGTGTGTGTGTGTGTGTGTGTGTGCATATTTCCAAAGTGGCATTTACATAATAGGGCTGTTCAGAAAGGTCTGCAGCTGTAGTTAGCATTTCATAGGCATGTTATGTGTACTAGAAGTCAGACAAGATCAGACTGCCATATTTGTTTACTTCACCAGGGAGATATAGTTCAATTGAGAAACAGATGTTTCTGTGTAGTATTCAGGGGAACTTGGAATTTGCATGCACATATTTTCCCAGTAAAGATATGCTGTCAAATAAATATTGCAAGTAAACTGGCTTCATTTAATATTGCATGAGATGTTGTAGTATTGGAATCACAACCCAAATAAATGTTTTCACATTTCAAGATATAACTTGGATTTGTTTGTCCAGAGTGTTATGTTGCTTTATGCAAAATTTAGACTAACTCACATGACAACATTCTTTGGGTGTGGGCATAGTGAAGACATAAGCAGAAAAGAGAAACTCATTCATCCACAACCCCTTTTCACATTTTTGCACAGTGGGTTCAGGGTGTCACTTCAACAGTGACAACCATCTTGAGCCAAGGTTCACACCACTGGGTGGCTAGCCCTGCCACAACTGTTCTTCCATACCAAAAAAGCACCTAACAGACTTCTTATTTTACAGGGTACATTGTACCTTGTCAGGTATAATACAATGATAAATGAAATGTTTTAAATAATGGTGCTAGAAAGCTACCATATGCTGTTTTACGTCTGTTGTGGAATTCTGTCTGTAAACATGATTTTACTAGTTTATATCACGTTATCAAAAGATGAAAATAGCGAACGCTATTTCATTGGCCCCAAAACATCTAAGCATGAAAATATCGAACATTCAGAACAGCAATTTTTTTTTCCCATGGAAAAAATTTGCTGCTCCGAAACACATACACACAACACAAGCACATCAAACAAACAGCAACCACACACATACACTTAAATTCCTACATCTAACGCTGCACTAAACTAAACATACACTACTATATACCCACTTACCTTAACCCAAACCCTAACCCTAAGGTCCGTCACTATCGCACACTCACCTAACCCGCGCCCTAACCCTAACTCTCTTAAACCTCCCCTAACCCTAAAGTCAGTCACTATCGCACACACGCCTAACCTGCGCCCTAACCCTAACTCACTTAACCCGCCCCTAACCCTAACGTATAAACAATCGCACACTTATCTGAACCCAACCCGTAACTTTCCACCACAGCGCTAAGAATAGAGAAGTCACAGAAACGGCCAACCGAATTCATTCCCGAGGAAAGAATTCGCTGTTCTTCAGCTTCGCTATTCTTAGCGTTCGCTGAATAGTGTTCGATATCAGAACATTTGAAGTTTTAATACTTCGATGTTCTGATATAGACCCGATTTTACAGTTGTTGTACAAAACAAGATTTATGGACAGACTTGAACAATGGAAGCACCATAGTTTATCTTCTTTATGAAGAGAGGAATCAAATATGGTATTTTGAAAATTCTGTGTGAAATTGTAAAGAAACGAGCAGCCCAGTGGTACACCAAATAGTGTTTCTGCATTGTAGCAAGTAGTTCGATTCATGGCTGGGGTGCCATCTGTGTGGACCCTAGATGTGCTAACTGTGTCCGTCAGGGTTTTTACTGTGTGCTCCAGTTTTCTCTTTTCTCTTATACATACAATAAATTAATTGGCAGTCTTACAGACTATCCCACAGATGTACTTTCTTTGATAGACTTGCACCCTGTCTAGAACGAGCTTCCATGGCTTGTGCCGATTGTTTACCAAGATATATGCTGGCATGCCATGATGAAGTAAAGTATAAAGTATATTATCAGAAAATAGATCTTTTAAGAAACAGTGAAATTGTACAGTTGTTTTGCAAAATAACACTTTCAAATAGAGTTGTGCAATGAGAGTTAGTTCATAAGCTAGAGACATATACTACATGTTGAAAAATTAGTGTGAAATTGTGAAGTTGTAGAAGTCTGCTTAAGTTTTTATTGTCAGACTTTCAGCATCTTTTGCACAAGATGCCAAGTTTTCAAGAAATGTCTGTTTTTAAGAGAGATGGAGAGAGGGTTAGAGAGAGATCGTGACCATACAGCTGTAAGTGATAATTATAAAATGTTCTTTCATATCACTGTCATAGTCTTTTTCACTTACGAGATGTCCTGCCAAGGACAGCTCAATGTCTGACCAGTATATCAAAGCCTTCAGTTCTTATAGGCACCATATGTCATACGTATACTTCCTGTGCAAGATGTAGGGCATAAATGTGATGTACAGAAGCAAACACTCAGAACTTCTTTGTCGCCAGTCTGAATGCCATTATTGTACATCAGTCTCAATGCTTTTAAGCTGTGCTGGTTACCAAGCCATTTTTATTTAAATAAGTGCCCCATTAGGGTTTCTTCTTTTTCTATTTATTCTTGTTTTGTATTGTGCTCATGTCATCCAGAAAGGGAAAATGTTAGTGTGGGAGGCTGATTCCCCATAAAGACCATCGTGAGCAGTGTCTTTTTTACTTGGGTGCTTCCCATGATCATATGTAGTGGTATACCTGCCAGGTGTTTGTGCTTAAGACCCTACATAGTCACCTCTCCTCTTTGTCCATACACATTGAGAACCAATGTCTTAAGCTCTTGGCTAAGGGTGCGATGAGAGAATCCTCCCATCCTGAGGGCCAGCTGTCTGCCAAGAAGGAGACCAAAAAAGTCAGATCTGAACCAACTGCTGTCCAGCCTCTCCAGATGTTTCTCTAGAGACTAGTGAAAGCCTTGAAGATAGTCTAGTGTTTGCTTCTGATTCCTCCATTGCAACCCCATCGGAGGCCAGCATGGTTCCAGATTCGTGCATTTCCTTGGAGGCTTTTCATATGTCTGTACCTGACACTGAGGGGGAACCTCAACTGATAATATCCAAGGGACTGATTAGGATTTCTCAGATTTTAGTGAGGGAGGAAATTCCTACCACCATTATAGAGTCGCTCTGACCCACTGAGGGTTTTTTGAGAGGATGTCCCACAGAAAAGGAAACAGAAGAAAAAAGCATATTTTCTCTGTTGTAAAGGATCCTCAGCATGAATGGCAGGATTTCACTCAGGGTTTATTTAATTCTTTTTGATGGTGTTGAAACCTCCTCAAGGGGTCTCTTTTCTTGCTCCCTTGTTCTTCAACTCCTGTTAAGAGGCTTAGGGAACTAGACTCCTCAGATGAAGATTTGGACTCTGGGGAAGAATCCTTGGCCTATTCTTTTCAATTTCCTTCCCCCTCAGAATATGGTTTGGAGGAAGAGGATTCCTTAAGTCCAGATTCCCTTTGGAAGAGTTGTCTTTTGGGAATATCATTGCCCACATGATGGATTATTTTAATTGGGATTGTTTTCTGTTGAGTCATGTCATATGTTCTTTGTATCTAGCAGTTGTAGCATGAAATTTTTCATAGAATATCTTGTATGTCTGTATCTTTTCTGCCTAGGCATCCACAGTAATTACGCTGTCCAGTCAACCCTCTTGATCAACAACCAAAATAAATATCAAATATAATTTCATTACAGAGTGGAGAAGAAGTAGGCTATTAGGCCCAAAAAAAATTTGAATTATGCTTGAAGGGAGCACAAGTTTTTAAAAAAATATTCTGGGAGCTAATCTGTGACTTGGCAAACTGCAGACAGTAGACACAGAGAACAGCAGTAGTTCCACTCTCACCTTAATTACAAAGATTGTCTGTAATCCTTCTCAGGACACCATTTTCTTATTAATTTCTAACAATTTAACAAACTCTAGCAGTCTGAATGATAAAAATGTTTATTTACGTAATCGCAGAACTTGCACTATGTAATTTAGCAGGCAGTATTATAGTGGCAGCCTGTAAATCTTGCCACAGCTTACATATACTCATTAAAATAACCTCTAAGGCACCTAAACTTGTAGGATACAATTGTGGTGTTTGGCTAGGGTTATAAAGGCCACACTGGCTATTAACCTAGTGTACATCTATGAATATATACACATAAACTAATTTCTATAATGTAAAGTGCCAAACATGCTCAACTTAACTGTAGATGAAGGGGCAGGTCTAATAATTGCCCCCTACTCAGAAAAAAGATGCTAGACTGAAGGTTAAGTAGCATAATGAGCACAAGGTAAAAGTCTGCGATGGAAAATGTACTACTATGTGCTTTTTTATTATGCTGGTATTTTTGCAAATATTTTTTTTGTTGTGAGAAATGCCTGCAAGAGATTTATGTATGTAAATGTGCACATATGTTTGTATGTATGTATGCATGCTTGATTTCTGTCTGTTGATTGTTTAGAAAATCAGATCTTCATAAAGCATTAAATGTTAGTATAGCACCAGAAAAAAATCAACTTTTAAGCATGCAGTAATGTCATTAAAGCCATATACAGTATACATCAGTAAAAATTAAATTGTATATGTGATCATGTAAAATGCATGAATAATATGCATTTATTTAGTACACTGTACTATAAAAGGAATATAATTACTCTTGAGAAATAATCCAAAGATGAAGATGAATTTAGGCCCACTGCTAAGTACATATGTAAAGCAGTATTTACATTTGTGTTGGACACTGTACTGAGGGAAGACAGTTCATAGTGGACATACCCAAAGCACAATCATGGTTCAGTTTAATCAGTAAAAGCTGTTTGGGAACAGAGAAGATAAGCAGAAAGTGTATGTGGGTTGATGCAGATTGGGAGGACAGAATAAAAAGCTTGAATTACAATTCAGGATTAATAGGTGTGTTGCAGTTGAGTTATCTAAGGAGTGTTGTTACCAAAAAGCATAAAAGTTATTTTGAGCGGGAGAAAATGACAAGCATGATTTGGAATGCATAACAGGGTGAAAAGGAGGTAAAAGACGTAACAAAATGGAGTGTCAGAATCTGGTGATAGGAAATGTATCTTTGACACAAAACTTTTTATTTATTCTTGTGTTATTCATATGTCAGCCTATTCACCAACATTTCACGGTCATGTTGATCATGTTTTGATTTTGCCAGTTGTGAAGAACACTCTTTTTGTTAACGTGTTGTATGTGCAAATTTTGCCTAATCATTTTATATTCATTAATGACACAGTTCCATTGATATCATATTTGATCTCATTTTTTATCTAAAATAGTTATGCACACATTTAAGGCTGCTACAAATATATTTTTTTTGCGACAGAGTTTGTTCTTAAAATACTCTGATGCTCAATGTGTGAGCTTTCTAGCTCTCTGAATGGCATAAGATGTTTCTATGTCAGGCACAATGTTTTGTAACTCAAGGGCTTTGGATATTATTGATTAATGATATTTGTAGATCAATATGTGTGTGTACACCTTTAAGAAGCTTTCTAGGGGTTCGCACAAGTGTATAAATATTGAGCACATGCGAGCCTGACTGCCATTTTGTAGTAACCTGTTGAGATGCAAGCATGTGTGTCTGTGTAGTCTGTCTGTTAATCAGTTCATTTATATTTTGTACTGCTGCTATCCATCCTGATGTGTTTCTACATAATAAAGCAGATAAAGGAACTACCCCGCCTGTTCATCTTTACTTGTGAAACAAGACGAGCGACATGGTTTCAGAATGGGATCCAGATTTAGATCCAGATACAGGACAGAAGGCACTTAGTTAAAGGTGGAGGAATATAGAGGAGTGAATCATCCCTACTACATGTGTAACTCACAAAGAAAGGTCAGAAGTGAATTCCAGGTATCAAAGCTTACTTAAATGATTTCTTATTTACAAAATATAAAATGAAGCACTCAGAATACTCTGAACTAATTTCTAGTTAAACAAAATTTCCGAAACTGTGACATATTGATGAATAATGTGGGAAGAAATAGCCAGGGAATTGTTATGACTAGGCTTGTATAGGCCCTAGGGCCGATAGCCTAGTACCAACCTATGAAAATATTTAAATAACTATGGAAAATGTTTGAAAAAAGTCTGAGCTGCATAAAATGTATAAAATAAGGAAAGCAACTGTATTTTTTCACTCTGTGCTACATTTCACATTAATTAAAGCTATTTGAGATATCCAAAGTGTACAAAGTGTTTGCATGTCTGTGTAATACTACAGTACACTTATTTCACAAAATACAGCCATTTCAAAGCATATTTTGCAATGTACAGTATTTCAAAGAGTTTATTGTGCATTTGAATGTTATTACAAGTACTACTTGCATGTGCATATTCATATATTTACAAGAGCCATATTTTCAGTGCGTTTGGGCATACTTTGTTGAAATGGCAGATGGATTTCAAACACCAGGACCTCTTGTCTTTGATAATATTGCAGAGAATTGGAAAGTGTTTGAGTAAGACTATGATATTTTCATACAAGCTGCATTTAGAAGCCATGGAAAGAGAGCGTTCATTTGTGTATGCACCTGCTGTATTTGCAGGAGAGGGGAAACTGCCATATAGTTGTACCGGCTGACTCAGGGGAAGACCCCATGTGCTTAAAACATACATTTACAGAAATGTGTAACCCCAAAAAGAATATTACAATGGAAAGGCACTTATTTTACACAACAGATCAAAAGCCTGATGAAACTTTTGCAGCATATATAACTGATATGAGAAACAAAGCTAAAATGTGCAGATTTGGTGATTTTACGAGATGAGCTGATAAAAGACAGACTTGTGTGTGGTATTAAAGATGAAGTTGTGAGAAAGATTTTGCTTCATGACAGTGATTTAACTTTGAATAAGGCCATTGAGATTTGTCAGATATATGAGCTTACAGAAAAGCACATAAATATGCTTACAAATGAGCAATGCATGTGTCTAGTAACTTCTAGAGCTAATGTTCATAGTATGCAGCACGTGGTTAAAAAAACAGGCCCAAGCACATGGCAGCAAGCGTGACCCCTGCAACACTCACTGGTAAACCCTGTACCTTTCTAGCAAATTCCAGAGTATGCACAGTCTCAGTGATGCGTAGAAGAGAGTCAGCAAACTCAAAGAATGGACCCCACCCAGTTTTATTGCTAAGTATCGTAATTGGTGGAAATCATGAATCTAAAAGAGAAAAGTGCTTAGTTTTGGTCAGCAATGCCACAAATGCAATAAGTGGAATCATTTCAAAAGGTTTTGTAAATCCGAAGGGACACATTCTTTTATTAACAGAGAACATTCAAAGAGACAAGTTGATCAGTTAGAAAGCTGTGACCCTACTTTCTATGTTGATGGTGTGCCTGTGCTTAATGAAATAGTCAATGCAGTAGATTTATGGGCAAAGAATTAAGTATTTTGTACTATTTGGATAAATGGGTATGCCACAGAACTCAAAGGAAATGCAGGTTCACAGTGCAATGTTATGTCAGCAGAAACATTTGCTAGACTATGTGCTGGTGAGAAGCTTGATTTGGCAAAGTGTGCAAAGCTTGCTGCTTATGGTGAAGAAATTCATACTGAAGGTTCAGTAGTGCTTTCATGTTACTCTGCTGGCAACAGCTATGACTTGCAATTTTATGTGGTCAAAAGGCATGCACAGTCACTATTAGGCTTCAAAGACAGCTTGAGAATGGGACTGCTTTCATTTAATAAGGAAGTCCATCATGTTAGCTTAAAAGACCACTACTCTAATTTAGCCCAGTCTATTTTCACTACCTATGCTGATTTTTTCAAAGAAAAACTAGGCAAACTCCCAGTTGTGTGGTATATAAAGTTAGACCCAGAGGTCAGTCCAGATGTCAGACCAGCCTGGAAAATTCCAATAGTTATGCAGAACAGAGTCAAAGCTGAGCTAGATAAAATGGTGCAACAAGGTGTGATTTGTCCAGATGATGAACCTACTGAATGGGTATCTTCCATGGTGGTAGCTCATAAAAAAAAACTCAAATGATATCAGAATATGTACTGATCCAACAGATTTGAACAAAACACTAAACAGACCTCATCATCCAATGTGTACAGTTGAAGAAGTTGCTGCTCTTATGTCAAATGCCACTGTTTTTTTCTATCTTAGATGAAAAGAGTTTATTTTGCTAGACCGAGAATCTTCATTGATAACCACTTTCAGTACTCCTTTTGGCAGGTACAGATTTTTGAGAATGCCATTTGGGATAAATTCTGCCAGTGAAGTCTTCCAGCATGCAATGGAGCAAACTTTTTCTGAGCATCTGTCTGCTATTATAGTAGATGATATTCTAGTAGGTGGTAATGGTGAAGCTGAGCAGGACTGAAACCTCAAAAAAGTTCTGGAAAGAACATGTGAAGTGAATCTTAAGCTCAATCCTCAGAAGTGCAAATTCAAGCTATAAGAAGTTACTTATGTTGGTCATTTATTTATCAATTCAGGCATTTGACCAGATCCTTCCAAGCAAACTGCAGTTCTTGAGATGCCAGCTCCAGGCAATGTTCAAGCCCTACAATGTTTTCTTGGCATGGTTAACTATCTAGGCAAGTTCATTCCAGACTTAAGCCAACTTTCACCACCGCTCAGAAAGCAGACACATAAAGATGTATCCTGGTCATGGTTAGAGCAACACCAGAGAGCATTTGATGTCCTGAAACAGAAAATTGCCAGTCTACCAACTCTCAGATACTATGATGTTCACAAACTAGTTACTCTTTCTTGTGATGCTTCAAAATTTGGTCTTGGTGCAGTCATTCTTCAAGAGAGTAGCCCAGTAGCCTATGCATCCAGAACTCTTACCCAAAGTGAAATGCAGTATGCTCAGATAGAGAAAGAACTCTTGGCAATTGTGTTTGCACGTTCAAAGATCCATGATTATATTTATGGTAGACTTATCCAGATTGAAACAGACCAACCTCTAGTCACTATTTTGAGAAATCCTATGCATACAGTTCCTGACAGATTGCAATGCACAATATTGAAATTGCAAAAGTAGAATTTCAGCCTTGTCTGCACAAAAGGCAAACTTCTTTATCTTCCTGATACATTATCCAGATCGCTCAGAAATACCACTGAACAGCATGAAAATGAGCAACTTAATTTTGAAGTCATGGAAGTGAGAATTTTTTCTTCTACATGTCTTGATGACCTTAGAAATCATACATTCACAGATCCAGTTCTTCAGAAGCTCAACCACTTTATCAGTCGAGGATGGCTGTCAAAATAATCTTGCTTACCAGCAGACCTGCAACCATATTTTCCTTACAGAGATGAGATTTTGTCTGATAATGGTATCATCGTGAAAAGTCCAAAAGTGTTTGTTCCAAAGTCCTTGCAACCAGAGTATATTATTATTTTACATTGTGGCCACCCAGGAGCAGACTCTACCAAAAGAAGGGTGAGAGGATTAGTATTTTGGCTTTCTATGTCACGGGATATTGACAGAGTACTTTTTTCTTGTTCTGTATGTAATAGTATTAAGCCACATCAACAGAAAAAAATGCTTCATCTAAACCAGATTCCTGAACTACCCTGGTTGATAGTAGCTACAGACATTTTCAAGTGGAATGGCCAACATTACTTGGTGTTAGTAGACTCTTATTCAAATAGGTTTGAGATGATCTACTTTCTAAACTAGCGTCCAGTACTGTCATTACTAAGTTGAAACATCATTTTGCAGTCCATGGTAGCATGCACAAAGTTACTTCTGATAATGGTACAAGCCAACAGTTCAAGAGATTTGCTGAAGAGTGGGACTTTACTCATGTTACGAGTAGCCCTGAGTATCTGCAGTCAAATGGTTTAGCAGAATGTGGAGTTCAGTGTGCGAAACAATTACTAGAGAAGTCAAAACGAGACAATAGCAATGTTTTATTGAATCTCTTGACTCTCAGAAATGTTCCTTGTGATAAACATCTTGATTCACCTGCACAGAGACTTCTGTCGAGACAAACCAGAACCATGTTACCAGTCAGTAGCAAATTGTTGGTTCCATGTGTTAAGAACAACAGATCAGTGAAAGCCAATCTGTTGTAGAAGTGCCTATCGCAGAAGTCCTATTATGATAAGACAAGCAAACCGCTCAGTCCATTACGTGATGTAGAGATAGTGAGGATGCAGATGTCTAAAGGTTTTGATCGGATTGGAGTCAAGAAGAGTATATGTCCAGAACCAAGATCGTACATTGTGGAATCGCAAGGAGCAGAATTTAGGTGGAATCAGAAACATTTGATCCTGGTTTCTGAGCCTGTATTGCAGTATCATTCCTCTGAGAAAGACTCTATATCTCAGAGTGAGTTATCCAGCATTCCAGTTCCAGAGAACATTCCAGCAAATATCCTTGTTCTTGAGTAGACTCCCAAAGTTTCAGAATCTATTTGTTCACCTATGACTGTCCCTGTTGCTAAACCCAGTTCTGCTTATTATATCACTAGATCAAGTCGCGTTTCTAGATCATGTTCCAGATACATGGCAAGTTGGACATAAAGACATGAAACATAAGGACATATGTGTTGTGTTCATTTCATATTGTCTGTACAATTGCATGTCTCTAGATTGTGGACAATTCATTAAAGAAGGCGGATGTAGATCAATATATGTGTACACCTTTAAGAAGCTTTCTAGGGCTTGCACAAGTGTATAAATACTGAGCACATGCGAGCCTGACTGCTATTTTGTAGTAAGCTGTTGAGATGTAAGCATGTATGTCTGTGTAGTCTGTCTGTTAATCAGTTCATTTATATTTTGTTCTACTGCTATCCATCCTGATGTGTTTCTACATAGTAAAGTAGATAAACAAACTACCCCACCTGTACGTCTTTATTTATAAAACAAGAAGAGCGACACTATTTAAACGATTTCCTATGCAATGCAAGATTTTTTGGATATATTTAGAACTATTCTTCTTCTTCTTTCAGCTTTTTCCCGGTTAGGGGTCACCACAGCGGATCACCTGTCCACTCATGATTGGCAGTGGAGTTTTACGGTGTCGAGTTGCCAGTCTGGCGTCCAACCTTCCACAGAAGGCACTATATTTAGAACTCTTACATAGCCGAAATATGTGCATGGATCCACTGTTTCAGCTCACCACTTGTAATGTGAAGGTTGAAGGTCAGGTGCAATGCCAGTTAAATGGCAGGGAGGAGCAGGACAGATTAGGATGAAGTAGTTGCTGGCAGTAGAAATGAGTTCTTGATACATGAAGTGCCACTCACTGTTGGGGATGGAGCCAGAGTTTGTGCATGAAGTTGGAAAGTACCAGTTAGGTATCTTACCCATACATGCAATAATAATTCTGAAGCCAGGTTTATTGCTTGGCAATGGTTTACCTTCTGCTTTGGCCTCAGTAGAATCCCAAGGCAAGTGTGGGCATATCTGGAAACCTCTGGATTGGTTTTATAGAAACAGAGATATATAGTCTGAGACACAAGTTGAAACTGTTACCATACTATGACTGCATGCTACAAAAAGGAAATCTATCACTTTTGCACAACAGCTTTTCAGAATATTCTTTCTTCATGGAGACCATGAACATGCTTAAAAATATATATCACATGACTTGGGGTTGGAAGCTGTGCAATATTTTTTAGGTGATAGCCCCAGGACACAGTATATAAAAGAATTAATATATTTTTGCCTAGTGAATAATATTTTTGAATTTGATGGAAAGTTATACAGGCAAAATATAGGTACAGCAATGGGGGTGGCTTTCGCCCCAGTATATGCCAATTTATTTATGGGGTTAGTAGAAAATGAATATATTTACAGGAGTGAATTTTTCAGAAAATATGTGATTAGATACTTCCGCTTTATAGATGATTTAGTTTTATTTGAATACCAATGGATATAAGATTAAATTTGATGGTGTTCAAATAGGTTTAGAAATTAATTTTTTAGATATAACATTAAGAGGAAAAACACGAGAAAGAATTCACACTACCATATATAGAAAATTTAATCAAATTAATAGGATGTTGCATGCTACCAGCTGCCATCCGAGTCATACTCTGAAATCCATTCCTTTTGGAGAAATGCTGAGGATAAAAAGGCTGTGTAGTAATATAAATGAGGCGCGTGAAGAAGCAAAAGGAATAGTATCTAACTATAGAGGGTTATATATGACAGAAAAGATACAGAGCTTACACTAAAATTTATAAGAGTAAACAAATAAGGATGCCAGGAGAAGGCATAATACAGAATGAATTTAAGGAGAGTGCAGAAGAGATGGAGAGTTCTAAAATGTTTTTTGTTACTAAATACACAATTTTTTCTAAAAAACTTAATGAATCAGTTAAGGGTTACTGGAAACAAATTACAAAAGAGGTGCCCTCATTGTCAAAAATAGAACTGAGAATTTCTTATCAAAGGAGACCGAATCTCAAAGATTTTTTGGTACGTGGGAAATATATAAGACCAACAGAGAAAATTAAGAACAGTGTTATAACAAGGGGGACTTTTCCATGTGGAAAATGTTCTGTTTGTCAGCATATAATAACTAACGTAGAGAAAATAAGAGGGAAAAGGTTTGATCCGTTGGGAACATATTCCTGTTTAAGTAAAGGTGTAATTTACATTATCAGTTGTCCATGTGATAAATGTTATATAGGGGAAACGAAAAGAAGTTTAGCAGAAAGAATAAAGGAACATAAAAGGGATGTGAGGAACAAAAAATGATAAGTCCAATAGCGGAACATTTTAATAGAGTGCATGGAGGTGAAATAAAGGGAATGAAGGTGACAGTTTTAGAACAAGTAGTATATCAGTATGGGAATGCAGATATGGTAAAGTATGCACTGAGGAGAAAGGAATCAGTTCTTATAATGAAATATGATACTTTGCAACCCAGAGGGTTGAATAAGGAATGTAATTGGCAAAGTTTTATGTAGTGATGTTTTTACTTTAAATAATGATTGAAGAATATTTCATCAATTTGTAATATAATTAATTAATTGAAATGGAATGTGTTAAGGAGGGTTTATAATGGAAGATTTTTAGAAGGAAAAGTTTTTTACTCTGCAAAGGCTGTGGCCGAGGCGCTAAGAGAAATTATGTTTGTATATTAAAAAGTCTTTGGTGGAAAGTAGAGCTGTTATTCACTGGTATCTTCTTGTTCTTTTGTCGTAAGAGTTTGGGACATTTTACTTGTTGTTGCAGCTGTATTATCTACTGATTCTGTTATCCTAATAGTGGATTTCAACACTCACATGGGGAATTATGAAAATATCTAGAGTGGCAGGACTGGTAGGAATAGCTTGCCAAACCTGAACCCACACGTAGGCACAAGTTATCCATAACAAATACCTCGTTTGATCACTAGACTGTGCATAAGTGAGTTTTGTACTCTATAGAATTTTAGGCCAAAAGTCAGCCATATTAGCAGACCTGAAGTTATACCTTCTAGCTATTCAGTTCAAAAGCAGTGCTGAAGATCTGACAAATGATTGCTACTTGGTGCTTAGTTAGGTCAAACAGTAAGGGTGACAGCTGGCAGACCTGAGAAATCAAAACATATAGTGAGAATGTTCTGGAAACAGTTAACAGACATTTCATCTCCCACCCTAGAATTGCTTCTTCCCTATATTGCTGATGGATGTAGTTTTCAAATAGATCTTGTTTAAGACCACAGTAATTAAGGAAGCAGCAAGAACCTGTGGCTGAACAGTGGTCACTGTTTGTTGGGATGGAAACATAAGGACATTTTAATGGACACCAGTAATAAAGTTTAAGAAAGAGACCTTCAAGAGTCCTTCCTTGCAACGTTAATGGAGGAAGGAGCCTCCGTATATGACTGAGGTAGTGAAAGGACACTTAGGCAGCTCCTGTGAGATCCTCCAAAGTGAGGGTAGGGCTTTGACAAGGGCTTGCTAGTGCCATGAAAAACATGTTTTGTATGTCCTTAAAGAGGTGCTGGCAAGTAATCCAGCAGCTCAAAAGGGGAGGCAGGACACTGCTTAGGCTATTCTCAAGATAGAGAAATGCTGACATTTGTGGTTAGCTACAGGAGGTTCTCAGCATGCATCCTTTCATAAAGCTTTTTTTGATACTTTTAATTGTCAAAAAAACTTACAGTTCCTCAAGGACAAATTTACAGTTTCCTGTGTTGAGCTATTTTAATTGCTTTGTGCTCTATTTTATTACTGTAATGTGACCACCTTTAAAGGCACAGAAATATGGATTGATCAGAACTGGGGGCAATGTTGGGAAGTAGATGGTTCACTTTGAAGAACTCCTGAAGTTGGGATACTTCTTCTCCTTAGAGTAGGCAGTTGCCAAAGAAATTAGTGGCACTGAGTCTATTGATTAAGTAGTTAGGGTAGGATTTGTAAAATTAATAAGATGTGGACAGAAGTGTTAAAGCCACGGAGTAATACTGGAGTGTTGTGGTCAACATATCTTTTTAGTAGAAGTGCTGGATATAGTGGTGTTGTTGTTGATATGTCATTTCAGTGTGTCATGGAAGGTGAGAACAACATCCTTGGACTTTTGAACTGGATGTTCGGTCATTTGTTTTTCAAAAAGGGGAACAGGAATGGTCAAATTTCACAGCTTTCCTGGAAAATCAATTTCAGGGAGCTGGGAAGGAGTAGTTATCAGATAGTCAAGTTACTGAGTCAGCAGGATCCTTAGAAATTATGTCACGGACACACAAAAGATAATAAACTCTTTTTTCTTACAAAGAAAATAAAATACTTATTATGGGACTTTATCACCAATGCCTGCATGTATTTTTGAGGACTTGGAGAGGGCATATAGCCTTATACCCTGGCATGGTCAGTGGGAAGTCTTGTCACAGTAAGAGGAATTGGGACTATTGCTATGGGCATTTGATTTCCTGTATTTGCAGAGTGAGTGTTGTACTCTCATTTCTGCTGCTAAACTAAACACATTCAGTCTGGGTTGTTGTACTCTGCCAAGACTGTGCCTTGTCTCCCATTCTCTGTGATGGACAGGATATTAAAATACAGCTAATATTTCCAACATACTCATTTTAGGGATGTGATGGCTGCATCTTTATTGTCTGTAGATGATGCTGATGTCTGATCCTCAAGTTTCTGTGATCTTTGCCATGCACTGGAGCAGTTCAGTTCTAAGAATGGCATGGACTAGATGAAGATCAGCACCTACAAATCAGAGATCATGACTCTCCCTTGGAAAAGAGTTAATCACGCTCTGCAGGTAGAGAGGGGAAGCTAACATCTGAAGGAGACTAAGTATCTGGGTCCATCTACACATTTGAGGGTAAAGGGGGATTATAACATTGACCAAAGGATGGATGTACTGCTGCTGATAAAACATATTTGACTGGAAAGTAGCAGTAAAGCCAGAGCTGAATTAAAAGATTCAACTTTCAATGTGGTGATAAATGAGTCTTATCTTCAGCAATTGTCACAACGTTGTTGTAAGGATGGAAAGGATGAAATCATGGATCCAACCAGAAGAAATAATATTCCTTTATAGGGTTGCTGGGATCGGTTTCTGACAGAGTAAAGACTTGGCAGTCCTTGAAGATATCAGGGTAGCACAGTTGCTCCTCTGAACTGACAGAAGCTGGTTGAGGTGGTTTGGGCACCTTGTGTAGATACACGTTGGTAGCTACTGCGGGAGGTATAACAGTCATGGACCATTGAGAGGAGGCCTGTGGAAAACCTAGGAAATGTTAAGAAGATTATATCTCTCATCTCTCCTTGGAATTTTTTGGGATTTCATAGGATAAAAGCAGGACTGCTAATGACAATAAGAAAGGCTAGTCTGGCCTGCTTAGCTTACTACTACCATGGCCATCCCCAGGAATAGTAGTTTAGAAAATGAGTATATAGATGGATAGATGGGTTTAGTTGTCTTAAGCTGACAGAATTTAGGTGATCAGAATAATCTGGGAATTAAAAATACTCCACAAATCAGAAATAAATTATTTTAGTATTAGATTCCTTTGTTTTTTGGGATTGTGCCCTATATGTGTACTATGAGCTGTATTAATGCTCTGAGTAAGCCATTGTTTCAAAGAATATTTCTACCATGGTTCCTGGATGGTTCTGAGGTAACTTAAAAGTTCCTTCCTGGATCCATAGGTTTGTCCACAAAATCCGTAGATGCTACCATATGGGACATCAGCTTATGGGTTACTTTTGTTTCTGTCCTTTTCCTTCATGTGCTTTATTTTTCCAGTTTCAAGAACAATATCTACTGCCCAGTTTAAGTACAATCTAGACAGGTGGATGGAGAGTTGGAAATGTACCTCAGACCTGGCACCTGTGTCCCTTATGGACATAGATAGCTTAAAAATGCCTGGCCCTCAATGTCCTATTTGGATGCAGGACATCATTAATCTTTCAGGAAAACTTGGCTAGACTTAGAAAGGCCCATTGGGTCTTTAGTCTAGTAACAGTCTGTGAACCTATGAATCCATATATTTGTTTCCAAAGCAAAATACTATTATAGAGTAGTGGTGTCTCAGAGATCACTCAATATCCTATGTATTTTGGCTTGAAATATCCACATCTATTTTCTTAGAGTGTGTTGTAGGTTCATAGGTTCATACTAGGCTATCTGCCCTGGGGCAATTATAAGCCTAGCCTGATTCTGTATGGCTTATGCCACCCCTTGATTTGAGTATATTGTGCCCTTTTTAAGGTTTAGTTTACTGTGCCTCTGTCTAATAGTGACATGGGAGTAATCCCTGGGACAAACCTACGATCCCCCATCCACCTATCGAGATTCTTCTTGAAGAGATTCAGTGAGGTGCTCTGCCTCACATGAACTGGAATTCTATTCCAGAGCAAAGGGAGCCTCTGGGTTATGAACCTGTCCCTCCAGCAAGTTCTATTTATTACTGTGCTGAGTTTCAAGTCCCTCGAGCATGTGGCTCTAAGGGATTTAGATTTACTGAGGTGGAGCATGTCCATTAATTCTGGATTTGACATAGCTTTGTATGTCAGGCATAGATCGCCTCAAAGTAGGCGGTATGCAACTGAGTAGAGCTGGAGTTTTTTTAACCGAGCAGCATATGGCATCTGTTTGAGACCCTTGATCCTCTTGGTGAGATACTTTTGGGGTCTTTCTAATTGCTGCAGGTGTCGGGTAAGGTACATCCCAAAAGGGGCATTGTATTCTATGATGGGCCTGATGAGGGATGAATAAAGGGGCACGATTGTAAGTGTACCTTTTCATTTTCTCTTTCCACACCACAGAAATTTTGGCCATAACTGATCTGGAATATAGACTCTTATCTTAAATGTCAAGAACTAGACATTAAAATGTATATAATACTCATTTCAGTGGAGTACACTACTGACGATCAGTGCCTTAGTACTGGTGACACTGGCCTCAGTGAAAACACTGATGTTAGTGCTGTGGACTGCAGACTTGATGTAGAAGAATGTGACATCATAATGGCAGCTCTTCACATTCTTTAGATGATGTAATGAAATCACGCACGCTGTATGTACAGAATGATAGAAATGATAACTGAAATGTATGCCTGTATCTGAATATCCTTTCCTAGGCCATGGTTGGTGAAGATGCCAAGAATCAGTTTTACAGCAAGACATACTTGATTCTGGGCAGAATGTTATTATGCTTCTGGTTAAGAAGAGATGGCTACTGAGGTTGTGGAAATGTTTGACAACTGTATTCTAGATTTTTCTATTAGTGGTTAATTGTAGACTACTGGAGGAGCAAGCTAATAGAACATTTTCTTGCTAGAAAATGAATAGAAATCCTACACTTTAGTAAATGCATTTCTTGAAACCTGGAAGTCACTCAGTGTGTGAACGAATTATACCGTTATCAACATAATGAAGGTTAATGAAAGATATCTTGAAAACATTGCTGTCTGAATGCATATGACCGAGACTCCAGAGATGTTTATCCACTTGCTTTGTCACATTCTGACTTAAAAGGACTTAAGAAAACTACATATTTCCAACAGTTTAAATAATCCTCAAATGACTCATAAACACTATACTTAAAAATAAAATCATTAAAACATTTGAACCACACTCATTTAGTCATGTGTTTTAACTCATAAGTGCTTTCCAACTAAATTTCGCAGTTTATACCATGTGGACTTAAAGTACAATATTTAAGATTTAGCAATAAGTTATTCAAACCTATACCATCTCAATCATTTAAACTAACATGTTCTAAAATGTAAGTGTTGAGAATACTCATATTACCACAATATGCATTTCATTATATCATTCAGGTATCTCCTATTCTTTAAATAATTTATGAACTCTTGAATCTAGTTTTATATTTTCTTAATGCCTTCTTAATATATCCTGTACTATGGTGGCATGCCATTTTATTTACAATACCAGGTGTATTACAAAAATAATATTCCCTATAATTAAAATTAATACCAAATTAGTAATTTTATTTACTTAACTAAGAAACTGCACACATTACAGTTACTGCAAGGTTATGTCCCCTGTGGTAAATTTAAACTCATAATGTTCTTCACACAATGTTTAAAATAAGTATGCACCATCTAATATTTAGTACTTCTACATTTCTGAAAAGAAATACACAGATTGGGTCCACTTTTATAAAGGAAACTTTCAGGCCCTTCTCTGCCACTTGTGCCCATTTGCAATTCAGAGACATGTTAGTTATGATCATGTTAGCCTTGATGAGTTAAGACCTCATTACTGGATAATTTGCATGTTTCTGAATTGCATTTACTACATCGACATGCAGATCATTGTATAAGGAAACCTGCTATTCATGTAGGCAGTGGCATCCTTCCCTAGTCACACACACACACACACACACACACACACACACACACACACACACACACACACACACACACACACACACACACACACACACACACACACACACACACACACACACACACACACACACACACACACACACACACACATTTCACAGTCCCTATACCTGTCCCTACCCTATCTGCCCTCTGCTTGCCCCCACCCCATAATACTTAGAGTGTCATTATAGCATGTATCTATTAGGACCTGGTGGTTTAGTGTATTACCCCACCCTCCTATACCCATACTGCTTTTGCCGCCATTATGGTACTTTTAAGAGTAGTCCCTGGCAGTGATGTAGCATGGGAGGATGTTGATACACTGAGTGTTCCCTACACTAAAGGAATCCTGCTCATTTAACTTTTTTATTTCCTAAACAAAGATAATAACGCATTCTTTCTTTATTACTATTACTATTATTATTATTATTATTATCATTATTGTCTTCATGTAGGAAATATTAAATAAGAATGATGAAGCAGAAGCCCAAACTCATCTCAAAGGGCAAAAGTTAAAAAAACACTTACAAGTGAAGCCTACTCGCCAGGTAACATTAAATTTGCACAGCATTTGACAAAGGCTTCAACTTCTCTCACTGTGCATATACACAGAATGTTGTTTTCTGGCAAATGTCCATGGCAGGGAATGCTAGCATATGTTAGTTAATAACTACATTTCAGAAAAAAACTGGCAAGTCCTCCAAATACCTGTCAACTCCTTTGCTCAGTAATTCTGGACAAAGTAAAAAAAGTAATTGGGATAAAGGCCAAAAATGAGGGATAAATATTACATATTGTTCATATAAACTTAGAAATATATAACATGCTTTGCATTAACTTGCATTTTCTGCAGGATATGAAGTCAGAAACTTGAAATGTCTGTCATTATCTTCTGGTAAATAGAAGAATATCTTGTTAAAAGCAAAACTATGCAAACCTAGAGAAATGCAAATAGAAATCATTTTGCAAATTGCGTAACAGTGAAAAAAGTATTTTAAAATGAAAATGTTTTCACTTCTCTCTGGAAATTAGCACTTTAAAAGTTTTAGAATTTTGTTATTTTTTTATTATTTCCTTTGATGGACAGCGTGCAGTTTCGTTCATAATGAACAGTTATTGCTTCTGAATGAAGACTGAGTAAGACTGTAAGATAAAACTGATTTTTTCCATTGTGATCGTGATTGTGTAAATGAAAAAGCTCATCAACTAAACTAATTTTATTTAAATGTTGGCAAAAGAAAGCACAGCGGGGAATTGTTATATGTTTAAGGCAAATTAGCACCTGATTCTGTTAGTTAACTCATGAAAACTCACCAGGATGGTTTAGCATACTGTAAGAAGGAAATATAAATAATTGAGGACTGCAGTTACTAAACCACAGATTTTACAAGGAACAGACCAAATGTAACTGCACCTGTAATACATATGCTGCTTTGCTGCAGCAAAGAGTGGGAACATCTGCTCCAAATGTAGAAGGTGTAGATGAATTTTAAGTTATTTTTCTGAAGAAAAGTCCATTCTATCCAGCACTTCAGCTGATCACAAAGCACTGATCATAGGAGAGAATACAACAGAATTACAAGGTTAAATTCTATTTCACTCATTTGAAATTGATCTTTAAGATGATCAATAAGTTGCATTTTAATCTACTGAAAAGTGACACTTAATGCTTCTTAATCTATAATGAAATACTGCAAAGTGTGCTCTAGCTGAGGGAACATTTTTCATGGCAGTGTAGTCTGCATTGCAAGCTGTGGGCCAGTACAGCAATTATGAACAGCTATTTTAGCCATGAAGTATATGATTTTACAGTGGGCATGGAAGTTGCACTTATTGGTTTGCACTTCTCAGTCAAACAACTGACCCTTCCCATGATACACCTCCCCACACACCTTCTCGTGGTTTGGAAGTTTTAATGGTTGGAAGCCAAAAGCTAAGAGGAGAGGTGAAATGTAAATTGTTTAGTATAGTATTTTTTTCATCTGTTTGTGTTTTTGCTTGGACTTACAAATGCATTATTAGTAATATTTATTAAAGTAGTGGTTGATGTACTGTGTGTTTATGTTTGCATTAACAACGAGTTGTTGAACTGTTCTATTAAAAAACATCATTTACTCCTGAATATTTTACTAATTTTCAGAGCTTAACAGTCTACATTGTTTTAAAAATCGTAGTAGATGTGTGCCAATATGTATTACATGTGGCTGTGTTGGAATTGCATCTTTCAGGTTATGTTTTACAGAAACTTAAAAAAAGGCTCCCAGGAAGGACAACCAGGACTGCAGCAATAAAACGTTTATTAAGTACAACTGCCAAGTTCAACACATAAACATTTCACTTATAAATATGTTTTCGTCTTACAACTGACTTCATCAGATATAGACTAACAAATTCAATCACATTTAAATACCCTATGTAATTAAAAATCAACCAATAAAAATCAACTTTAAATCAATCAATTAGCCAAATTTAAAGTAATACATCTTTCAAAAAATATATATGTATGGATGTACACTCTAATAATATACCCTAAACCAAATACAATAAATACATATTAAATGATGTGTTGTTTTAAAAAAATACATGTATAATTATAATAGTTAGAAGTAAAAAGGAGTAGGGGGCTGGAAGAAGCTGTGAGGGTAGGGAACACCTTGTAATGTAGAAGTGATAGAGCACATTATACACCAGAAAATTAGTAAAGTTTGGTCATAGGCATGTGACCCTTCATAAAAATATTTAAGAAAATAGATTTATAGTGACAAATCAAACCTAATTCTTATTACAGTTAGACAGCAGTTTTTTAAATGATCTGACTGCCTAAATATATAGTTATAGAGTCTACTTAAACTTGCAATGATCCTTATGTAAATAGGAGAATCACCATGTTAAGCTGATCCTGCTTACTGTATATTTTAATATAAATGAACTTGTAACGCATTAACAATTCAGAATTTATTACTGTACAATCTCCATGTCTTGTACTGAACATTGATCGCTGCCTCAGGCTACCAACAAGTTGTGTTGCAAATTATACTTCTACGTGACTGAGACAAGATACAAGGCCATAAACTTTGAAGATTAAGGGAAAGAGTAATATTAAAAAGTGTGTATTGTGCAGTACAGTACAATATAGAGCAGCAGCATCAGATGCACTGTTACTTATAGGTTTATAGGAGATTATTAGGCTAATGGCTCAAGACCCTTACAAGCCTAGCCATTATTACTTGGATTTACCCAGATTTTCACTGCCAAGGGATAGCGGATGGCTTAGGTTTGTGCCAGTACCTTTGGGTATTTTACAGATTGCCCCTGCCCATAAGGGACATAGGTGTCATGCCAGGAGTGAATTTATGATTTCCAATCCATTATTCCAAATTACGTTTGAAGAGCATCAGAAAAGGGCTCTTCTGCAGGTAAATAGGTAGACCACTCTAGCTGCTGCAAGTGTCTGATCAGGTACATGCTGAAAGGTGCATTGTACTCAACTATTAGTCTGATGAGAGCTGAGTATAGTGGATCTATAACCTCCTTGGATCTGGATGGTCTGCCCTTAGTTATAAGCTGTGCTACATAGAAGGTCTTCCTCACCATAGAATCATAGGATCATAGGAAGTTACTAAGCTAATGGACCTAGGGCCCTTACAAGCCTACCTAAGTTCTACCCTTATTTCTATGATCAGCACCTATTGCCCCTGCCAAAGGGGGGCACAGGTGGGATCCCCAGGTTGAATTTATGGTTACCCATCCAATCATCTAGACTGTGTTTGAAGAGGGCCAGTGTGGTGCTCTGTTTGACATGAAGTAGGAGTCTGTTCCAAAAGTGTGGTAACCTCTGGGAGACAAATCTGTACTTCCAGTAGGCTCTTTTAATGTCACATACCAGGTTAAGGTCTTTAGAGTGAGCAACCCATGTACCATTTGACTTATAGATATGCAGCATTTCTGATAAAGCAGGGTCAGAGATTGCCTCGTATGCAAGGCAGAAATTGCCTCTGAGTAGTCTGTATGAAAGAGAATAAAGTGACAGTGATTTCAGACAATCCACATAGGACAGATGCTGAAGACCTTGAATTTTCCTTGTGAGGAACCACTGTCGTCTCTCCAAATGCTGCAGGTGCTTGGAGAGGTACATAGCAAAAGTGGCGTTGTACTTAATTATTGGCCTGATGAGGGAAGAGTACAAGGAGATTATAACTTCTTTTTTTCTGGAGGTAATGCCCTTAATCATGAGATGAGAAATATAGAATGCCCTTCTTACCACTGTGGAGACATGGGTGGTCAAAGGTAAGGTTGCTGTTAACCTGTGCACCCAGGTCTCTCACCACTGAGTGTGTACTTAAGGTGCTGCTATTGATGTGGTAGTTAACAGGAACATCGGTCTTACTGAAAGGGGATGGTAATACATTTTTTTGCATTGAGTTTAAGACCATGACCTTGGCACCAATCATTTGTTTGTGTAAGATCCTCTTGTAGGATGTTGACATCATTTGGAGATTCTATGATGGCTCCCAGTTTGCAGTCATCAGGAAACTTTGTCAGCCACAGACCTTTAGTTTTTGCTTCTACTTTGGAGAAATAGATTTCAAATGGCAGAGGTCCCAGAACTGGTTCCTGTGGAACACCACTGGTTACAGGTTTGCTGCTGAAGGTGATTTCCCCTACTTTGACTATATGGGTTCTATCAGATAATCCATTAGCAACCCAGCTAATGATATAAGGATTGATACCTAGTTCTCTTTTTTAATTTTTGCATGTCTTTTAGGTTTCTAATACCATGGTGAGAATGGACCCCATTCCTAAGTCAAAGTATGATTAAAGTTCATGAAATTAGTATTGTTTCAATCTTTGATGTCAGCCAAAAGTGCTCTTTGCAGCACCTGCAATGTGCCCAGTGATGACTCCTTCTGTGATTTGTATGGAGTTACATGAATTGGTAACATATCTAAGTATTATTGTAGATTCTTTTTTACAAGACCCGTTGCTCCTGCTACTATTGGAACTATCTGGGTATCTTTCTTCCACATTGCTCTAGTTTCTGCCTGCAAATCTTGATATTTTATGACTTTGTGTCTCTCTGTATGCAAAATACTGTAGTCAATGAGTGTAGAGATTTCAATGATCAATGCTACTTTTGTCTTCTTTTCATGGACCACTATATCTGGTTTTCTGGCATCTATCTTTTTTTTAACTGTTGGTAATGGGTGATCCCATGTGATATAAACTTCATTATTTTCTATGATGCTTTGTGGCTCATGTTTCCAGTGTTTTTCAGCTACTTCAGTATTATAATGTTTGCACAATCCCCAGTGCAACAGTCTTGCCACATTATTATGCCTTTCAGTATACAATCCTTCTGTCATTAGTATGTCACAACCAGCAACAAGGTGTGCAACTGTTTCCAATTCTGTTTTACAAAACCTACATTTATCTGTTTCTCCCATGTGTTCAATGGACTTTGTAAATCAATGTGTATGTAGCCCACTATCTTGGGCTGTCAATATTAACCTTTCATCTTTTGGATTGAATTTGCCTCTCCTTAACCATTTATGCATTCGATTCTGATCAACATGAGGTTCTTCCAGAAGTTTTCTATACTTGCAGCTGTATTTATGAATTTTCCACATTTCTTGCCTTCTCATCTGATCTTTCACCTTATATTCTTTCTTTTGTATTTTGGCACATTCCATTGCTGCCTGAATTTTATCTACTTCTGGTTTGATTTCCATTCCTACTTGATGCCAATATGCTTCTGCTAGACTAAGCTGGGAAGTCATCTTACATTTATTCTCATGTTTCAATACTTTCATTACATTTGGGTCTTGTGAGGTCAGCAGATATGTGTGCAGTCCCATGTGCAGTCAATTTCAAAGAGGCCCATACCTCTTTCGGAATGGGGAATATATAATCCTAGTATGCACTGATTTTTATAAATCATTTGGTGAGCATGAAGTATCCTTCTTTTTTTCCTGTTTAGTCTATCCAACATGCTTTGGGGCCAGTCAATCACTCCAAAACTGTAAGTTAGGACAGGAACAGCAAGTTGGTTTATAGCTTGAATTTTGTTACTAGATGCCAACTCTGTTTTCAGGATTAATTTAAGTCTTCTAAAATATTCCTTAGTAAGTTTTATTCACATTTGTTCATGTTTTATTGTTGATCCTTCATCAATTTCCAAATATTTATACACTTCCTCTTGCTCAAGTTCTTTTATATCACATTCTTGTCCCAAATTGATGTTTTCTTGGTGCTGCAGTTTTCCTACTTCAAAGGTTGCTTTTGCACATTTATCAAGACCAAATGAATATATGTGTGTAAATGTGAGGGTGGGTAGAGGAATGGTGAGGATGCAGGGAGGAGAGTTGGTAAAGGTGGACGAGTTTAAGTACTTGGGATTAACAGTTCAGAGTAATGGTGAGTGTGGAAGAGAGATGAAGAAGATAGTACAGGCAGGGTGGAATGGGTGGAGAAGAGTGTCAGGAGTGATTTGTGACAGACGGGTGCCAGTAAGAGTGAAAGGGAAGGTCTACAAGAGGCTAGTGAGACCAGCTATGTTATATGGGTTGGAGACAGTGGCACTGACAAAAAGGCAGGAGTCAGCACTGGATGTGGCAGAGTTAAAGATGTTAATATTTGCACTGGGTGTAACTAGGATGGACAGGATTAGGAGTCAGTATATTAGAGGCTCAGCTCAGGTTGGACAGTTTGGAGACAAAGCAAAAGAGGTGAGATTGCGTTGGTTTGGACATGTGCTGAGGAGGGATGCTGGGTATATTGTGAAAAGGATGCTAAGGATGGAGCTGCCAGGTAAGAGGAAAAGAGGAAGGCCTAAGATAAGGTTTATGGATGTGGTGAGAGAGGACATGCAGGCGGTTGGTGTGAAAGAGCATGATGCAGAGTACAGGAAGAAATAGAAACAGAAGATCCACTGTGGCGACCCCTAACGGGAACAGCCGAAAGAAGATGATGATGATTAAGACCAAATGACATTCTCATATCATCTGAAAAAGTTTTGACTACTTGCAGTTGCGTTTTCAGTTCCTCATCTGATGAGCCGGACATCTTTAAATCATCGACATAAGAGAAGATGAGAGGATTTTACACTTTGTTGTTTTCTGGGAGCCTAATTATAGCCATGGTCTAATCTGTTAAGTAGACAGCTTAATGGGTTAAGGGCAAGACAGAATAGCAGCAGTGACATGGAGTCACCCTGGAATATCCCCCTTTGAATTTTTATCCCTGGAATAATAATTTGCTCTTTATCATGGCTTAATTGCAAAGTGGTCTGCCACTGTTTCATGGTCACTGTAATATAGTCGATCAGTGTAGGGTCTATCTTACACATTTTTATGCACTCTTTTATCCATGAATGTGGGATACTATAAAATGCTTTTTTTTGTAGTCAGTCCATGCCATACTTAGATTCTTCCCCTTTTTACAGTTCTCCATTATGACTTTATTAGGCCACAGATGATCCTTTGTTCCATATGACTTTCTTTTATTACCCTTTTGTTCTATTGCCATGATTGAATTTTCTTCTAAATGACTATAAACTCTGTCGGCATCAGTTCTGGTGTATAGTTTATACATCGTCAGATGGGAAGGTATTGGTCTATAATTTTTAGGATAACTTGCAGGTTCACTCATAAGTAGGAGCATTGTTTTTCCTGTTGTTAACCAGGTTGTTGTCTGTTTGGGGTGCACATATAAATAGTTCTTACTCGTGGCTAAATCTTTGTGTAAAGATGTTAATACTTTTAGCCAGAAGGTAGGTACTGCATCTGGTCCTGGGGTTTTCCAACTGGAGGCTTTTCTTAACTTTATCTCAATCGTTCTGGCCATTATTTCATCCCATTTCATATCCTGTATCTTTAAACTTCTTATTCTTTCTTTTACTTCTTCTATCCATTTAGCATCTTTGTTATGTTCCACAGGATCTTCATAGATATTTCTCCAAAATATACCTATTTTGTCTTTTTTGGGTGATCTTTCAATTTGTTTTGCCTTGTTTCCCAATTCTTTATAGAACATTTTGGAGTAATCAGTAAATTTCCTTATTTTGTACTTTTCCTTTATATTTATGTGTATCTTGCTTTTGCTTTACGTGAGAGGTCCATGTATCTTGCTTTTCTGCCTGTGCTGAGATTTTTAGTTTATTATTTGCAACAGTGCAAGATATATCCTGATCTGTTATAATACTACACATTGCTTTTACCATGTCTATCTTTCTCGGTATTTTTGTTGATCTGCTCCCTCTTCTATAGTCTTCTAACAGTGACACTTCTTATCTTAATTGCTTTATAGTTTTCTCTATTCGATACTTCCATGATGGTATTTGATTTCTCCCCTTCCTTTCCCTCACTATCCTGTGTTCTTGTGACAGAATTTTATCTGTTATTAATTTAGCTGCACAGTAATATATTCTGTTTACTTCTGTTATACTGCATGGATCTCTATGGACAGTCCTAATTGCTGTGTTCATTTGTTTATCAAACTTTTGACGTTTTGGGTTTTATTAACCTTCTGTAGTCTATTTCTTTCCTTGATCTTAATATATCTATCTCTATTAAATCAAGCAACTCTTCTCTTCGCTCATTGTCTTCTAAACTGAAGGCACATTTTTTGTTCTCCATTTCCTGCAGGTATTCTATAGAGAGTTCTATAGCATGTTCCTTTTGTATTTTCTCTTCAGTTTCATCCTGTGTCATCTGTCACTCTGTCATATGGGAATTCACTGGCCTATCACTCCTCAACAATGACTGCATCAGAGTTGCCACAGTTTCCTGTTCCTTCCCTTGCCATCCAGCTTCAAGTGAACGTTTATACTGGTTTCCTGTGGAAGGTTCATAGGTTCATAGGTTGGTACTAGGCTATCGGCCCTAGGGCCTATGCAAGCCTAGCCATAACAATTCCCTGGATATTTCTTCCCACAATATTTACTTCTCCAGGCCCCTGTCTAGCAGGGTGACTGACATGATCCCCAGGGTGAATTTCCTATCTCCCATCCAATCATCAAGGTTCCTTTTGAAGAGGGCCAATGAGGTGCTCTGCTTGACATGTATGGGCAGTCTATTCCAGAGTATGGGGAGTCTCTGGGTCAGGAACCTATCCCTCCAGCATGTTTTGTTCATTGTGATGACAAGGTTTAAATCCCTGAACGTGTGGCTCTGAGGGATTGGGATTTCTTTAAGTGGAGCATGTCTAACAGCTCAGGGTTTGACATGGCCTTGTATGTTAAGCAGAGATCACCTCTGAGTAGACGATATGCCACAGAGTATAGCTGGAGTTTTTTTAGACGGTCAGTATATGGCATCTGCTTTAGGCCTGTGATTCTTTTAGTGAGGTATTTCTGTGGCCTTTCAAGCTGTTGCAGATGTCTTGTGAGGTACATACCAAACGGGGCATTATACTCTATAATGGGTCTAATGAGGGATGACTACAGTGGGACAATGACCTCCTTTTTTCTGGATGAAAAGCCATTAGTGATGAGATGTGCCACATAGAAGGATTTCCTGACTGCTGTGGCAATGTGGTTATTGAAAGTGAGACCACTGTCCACATGTGTCCCTAAGTCTCTCATCACACTTTCGATGTTTAGTGTCCTGCCACCTATGTGGTAATTCATGGGTACATGTTTTTTTCCAAAGGGGATAACTATACATTTCTTGGCATTAAGCTTGAGCCCATGGCTCTGGCACCAGGCATCTGTTTCTGTAAGGCCCTTTTGTAGAATGTCCACATCATTTAGGGATTCAATAATGGCTCCCACTTTGCAGTCATCTGCAAACTGTTAGCCAGAGTCCCTTAGTGTTGGCCTGTACTTCAGAGAAGTAGATGCCAAACAAGAGTGGTCTCAGGACTGAACCCTGAGGTACTCCACTTGTCACTTGTCTGGAGCTCCAAAATATCTTCATATGGAAACTACAAGTTTGCTTCCTGTTCCACTGGTTTCTCCTTAATTTGGATATCTATTGTTCTATCCTGCTGTGGTGCTTTCTGAGTTAGATTTTCTACACTGAATCCTTCACCTCGCAGATACTCCGTAACCTCAGTTTTTATTTCTTTAACTTCTCCATTACTAAACTTCTTTTCTACTTTTCCTCTTTTTCTTCTGATTTTTTGTATTGTAAAGTTTTCCATGTTTGTATTCATTTGCCTGTATTTCTCTTCAAATATCTTTGGTGCTGCTCTTTTTATATTGATTAATTTTGCTTTTTCTTTTACATAAATATTACACTATATTAAATCTCTTTTTCTTTCCCATGTCCATATTTCTTCTTCAGATCTCTCCTGATCTTCCTGTTTTTCCTTACTTTGGGGACTCGTTCCATCATGCTGTGGTGCAACCTGTGTTAGACCTTCTGTACCAAATCCTTCACTTTGCAAGCACTCCATAACTTCAGCTTCTATTTGTTTAACTTCTACTTTACTAATCTTCTTTTCTACATTCCTTCTTTGTGATATTATTTTTTATTGTGAAAATTTTCATAGTTGGATGCCTTTGCCTGTATTTCTCTTTAAATATCTTTGGGGCTGTCATTTTTTGTACTGATTAATTTAGCTTTTGAATTAGCATAAACATTGCACCATATCAAATCTCTCTTTCTTTCCCATGTCCATATTTATTTTTTATACTTTTCAAAAATCTCAAGGTTTTGTTTATATTTTTGCACTTCCTCAGATGCTTCTTTTTCCAAACAGATCAAAGTTTCTTGGTCTATATAATGTTTTTCACAAATCTGTTCTATTAATGAACAGATTTTTTTTATTTGAGGCTTCTGACAGTTTTTCTTCTGGAAGTATTTTTCATTCCTCTAATTTCTCTCTTAATCTTTTTGTATATGTTGTGTCTATTAATTTTGGGCTTTTTGTATGATAGTAACAATGCCTAATTACTTTCGTGTTCTCAATCAGCTTTATGGCTCTTCTTTGGCCTATCAGGTTTTTTGTGATTTTTGTGGACTCAACTTCCTTCTACAACAGGGGGGCCATCCTCCTGGGCCTGGCCTAGCCCCATTGTAGGAATGTTTCCATATTTTGAGGATTGTACACTGTCATTTTTTCCTGTCCTGGCACCAGTGTGCCTACCAAGATTGGGCACTTTTTCTATCCTGAGTCTTTGTGCACCCAGCTATTTTTTTTTTAATTTTTGACCTACTTCTGTCCATGATATATGCTATATAAAAACAGTCTGTATATCAATGTCATCTTGCTGAGATTTTCTGAAAAACAGGGTCCGCCTTGTAAAGGTACTCACCAAGACTTGAGGATGAATTCAAGTTTCAGCAATACTACTCTCCTTTGCTTGCTGACATCATCTGTTCATTCGGTCCTCCCTAGTTTGACTATATGGGTTCTGTCAGTGGGACTATTAGTGACCTATCTAATGATATAAGGATTGATACCTAGCTGGATGAGTCTGTCAATGATGCCTGAGTGGGGGATAGTGCGAAATGCCTTGGCCAAGTCTAGCTAGGGTGAATGCACAGATTTCCCCTCATCCAGGGCCTTGGGGACTGTCTTGAAGAAGTCCACCAGGTTTAACAAGCATGATCTCCCTTTGACAAATCCAATCTGAGTAGGGCCAAATGTTGGGAGATTACCTATATCTTTGTTGATAAAGTCCATGATAATTCAATCCATGGCCTTGCAGCTAAGTCTAGTCAGGCTAATAGATCTATAGTTCATGGTGTCAGTGGAAGCACCACCTTTGTGCAAGGGAATAATGTTGGCCATTTTCCATTCAGCTGGCTTGAAGCTGGTGCTGAGACTATGATTGAAAAGAGTACCCAATGGTGTTGCTAATTCTTGTTGAAGCCCATGTAGAATGCAGCCTTGGATGTTATCAGGTCTCCTAGATGGTGCTCATGGACACATGGTGGTCAAAGTTCATGTGATTGTCTGCATACCTAAATTTCTCTCCACTGGGTCCACACTTAGGGTATGCTATTATGTTGTAATTTTCAGGGTATTCAACTTCCCAAAGTGTATAATTATGCATGTTTTTGCATTTAGTTTTAGGCCATGCCTCTGGCACCAGATTATTTGTCTGAGTCAGACTTTTCTGAAGGATATTTGTGTCATTGGGGGATTCAATGATTGCCCCCAACTTGCAGTCATCAGCAAACTTGGTCAGCCAAAGAGAATCTAAATGAATCTTGACTTCAGAGAAGTATATTTTGAACAGGAGAGGTCCCAGAGCCAAGCCCTGTGGTATACCACTAGTATCCGGGCTCTTGCTGGATCTGGATTCCCCTACTCTAACAACATGTGTCCTGTCTGTGTACCAATTGGCTATACATCTGGTGACATAGGGATGTATACCCAGTTTTGTGAGTTTATCTACAATACCTGAATGGGGATTGTGCCATATGCCTTAGTCAGGTCAAGGTAGGCAGTATGCACTGTCTTACCCTCATCAATAGCCTTGGTGACTTTCTCAAAAGATGTCCACCAGGTTGATCAGGCATCATCTGCCCTTGAAAAAACTAAACTGGGTTGGGTTCAATGTCTAGAGCTTTCTTATATCATTGTTTGTCAGGTACATGATTATTCTTTCCATGGCCTTCCACATGAGATTAGTAAGGCTTATGGGTCTGTAATTTCCTGGGTCTGTTGATGTTTCCCCTTTATGCAGAGAAATGGTTGTAGCTGTCCTCTACTCCCCAGGGACAAAGCTTGTGTGGAGGCTATGTTTAAATATAGATGCTAGTGGGCCTGATAGGTCACATTTCAAGCAATTTAAGAAGCATCCTGGAATATTGCCGGGATCCAATCAGGCTGTGTTTTTAGCTTTAGAGAGGGAAGTGATGACTTGTTCTTTTGTGATAACCAGCTGAGGAATGGTGGGAAGTATTTCCTGGGAAGCTGGAGGAGATGGGGGTGAACTTCGAGCTGAATTTATTGGCTAGCAGATTTTCTATGTCTTCTGTCTGAGTATAGGTGGTTCCACCTACAACTAACTCCACACATTGTCAAGTTTTATCTTTAAGACTGTGGACAAAATTGAAAAATGCCTTATGGTTATCCTTTGCTATTCTTGCTTCAAATATGGCTTTTGAAGACTTGACTAGTCCCCCGATTTGCTGGTGTAAATGAATATGAGAGTTTTTATGTCCTGTTGTGCACATCCTCTCTTACTTCTGGACAGGATTTTCTTGTTGTACAACCTATTTACACCAGGGATCCACCATGGAGGCTTGTTTTTGCAGTTTGGCTTAGGTTTATTTTGGTCTGGTACTGCTCTTTCTGTGCAGCTGTTTATATGGTTGTGCAGTGCTTTTGTGAACACCTCTGCATAGGCCTCCATATTTTCTGGGTTTGGGGGATCTTGGAACTTAGCTATGTCATCACTTAATATAACGTAGTTATCCTTAGAAAAGTTCTTAAAAGTTTTTGGGTTCAATGGGGGTTCTAGCTTTATATTTATTTCAAAGGACACTGCTTTGTGATCTGAGCTATCATTGAGGACATTATACTTGAGGGAAGGGGGTGCAATGCTCCCCCATGTTTGTGGCTACCAGATCTAGGATGTTTGTACCCCTAGTGGGAGTGCAGACTAACTGTTCCAAGGCATTTGCATTGACAAAGTCTAGGAATCTTTGAGCCTGCATGTTAGTGGTCATGTAAGATTCCCAGTTAATGCAGGATTAGTTGAAATTACCTACAGGAATGGCATTGGACTGAAGAGTAAGAGATTCAAGTATATTCAGGTATGAGGTATGGTTTTCATTGGTCATGGTGGGGCACCTGTAGCTAGCAAGGATGCAGTAAGGAATTTTACCTATGGTCAGTTGGACATAGGGTAGCTCAAGAATGTCATATTGTTTGACCAGTCTTGAGGTGTGCTTATCTTTTATGTAGACTGATAAACTTCCAACTTTTGTCCTTTCATGTGCAGGGGGTGGTCTGAATGTATGGCACAGACATCAGCATTCTGCAGAGTGAGGAGTGTTTTCAGGGAGTGTAGCTTTTTTGTTGAGACTCCTAGCATTGAGCAGTAATACCATTAGCGTATCATGAATAGATGTTACTATGTTGGAAGGTTTATCTGTTTCCCAATGCCTAAAATAGGTGCTATATGGGGTGGATAATGATTTGGCCAATATCCAAAAGCCTAGTGGCAACAGGTGCAGACAATTCCTGGCAAAGCAATATGGCCTGTCAATCACGTCCTCCCAAGCTGAGAAATATTGGAGTCCCTTGGAGTGACACCAGTAGCTAAGCCAATTTTTAAAGTAAAGCAGCCTCTGTTCGTATTGTGGCATCTTGGTGGAAGGTAGAATGCTGTGCAATATTATGCTCATAACAGCCTACAACATGTATGGATGCATAGCTCAACATTCAGATATTGTAAAAGTAAATTATTAAAACAACACTTTTGAAACTTTTGCAGTTCAGGCCTATGTACTTCACTGAGATTGTGTAAAACCTTCATTTTAATAGAATAGTTCAAAAAAAGTTGCTGAAAAAATGTCAGCTGTGCAATAAAATTCTAGTATCTGTAATCTAAACTCATCTAGAGCATATTTTGCTAAAGTGAAACGTTTTATATTTTGGAAAAATTTGCCTGCAGATCTATGATGAATTTTATGCAATTTTTAATAATCCTAAATACCATCAAAGTTGCTTATTTTAATAGAGATAACCTGAAGTTAATAAACAGCACTAACAGACATGTTGTATCTTCATAACCTGTTCATGCATAATTTGGGGGATATCAGCTATAGAATGCTTATCAAAACTTAGTGGAAAGTCTGGAAAATTGTAGTCGTGTTTTACACTATATTGCATTGCATTGTATTATATTACACTTTTGTTTGTTTACAGGGATAGAACACTGATCAAATATGACTAATCGAAGGTTCAGCCTGGGTTACACATCTCAACAAGGTTAAAAAAGAAGTAGTATTAGCACAATGTTATAAGAGAATACAGTACATAAAAGCCAAAGGCTTAATGGATTAAGGAATAGTAGTCTATGTAAACTTTTAGAATAAAAAAAAAACAGACAGACTGTTTTAGAATGTAAAAAAATACAAAACAGCTACTTACATGCATATGAATGTGCATTGCCCAGATATAGAGGGAGTAGAGGTGTACAGAGTGCTGAGGACTACAGCTGGGTTAGGTAATATGACCAGCTTTAGTGCAGGTGTCTTTGCTTTGTTTAATTAAGGATTCTTTGAATCATGACTTGAACATAGAGTATGTGGATGTTTCATTTAGGGCTGAGCAACTGCAATATTTTGGGGACAAGTACTGTAAAGCTATGGTTGGTGCATTGGAGTTTTGGGAGTTTGGAGGTCCAGAATTTGGTTATTTGAGGTTGTATTTAGAAGGCATATATGTAAGCAGTTTGCTAGAGAGCAGAGTGAATGCATATAAGTTCATATGTTCATAGGCTGGTACTAGGCTATCGGCCCTAGGGCCTATACAAGCCTAGCCATAATAATTCCCTGGCTATTTCTTCCCACAATATTTACTTCCCATATCTTTTTGAACTAATAAAATACTGTATTACAAACTGTTGTGAAAGTTTGCAAATATTAAGAGAATTATTATTTATCTTTAGCATCTAATTTCTGATAAATACAGACTCAAATATATTTCTTTACAGTAAAGTGACAAAATGTGGTACCATCATAGTAAAATGTAATAATGTCTCAATGAGTTTTAATATGTAAGGTAAGCAACAACAAACTCAGTGCTACTGGTAGAGCAGGTTGCATACTTTTCTTCAATTGCAGGAAGATGAACAGCATATTGGTTTTCTTCCCACACCAGGTACGAGAATTTTGCTCCTAACACTGCAATGCAGGATTGTTTGTGGGGGTGTGGTGATATACTGCTTTACTGAGGTGCCCTTCCGTAGACGAGATGCTAATTTGAAATTCTAGCTGTCTGAACTTGTAGTAGCTTAGGCTGATATTAAAGATGCTATGACACTTTATGATAAAGACATAAGAAAATTTATGTCGTATCCTGGCCAAATTGTTATCCGTCTGTATAAATACCAGCTCACGCATTCCCTAAAAATGCCGTAGATTAACCTTGTCAGAAAAAATAAAAACAATGTTCTGCTGTTTCACAAAAACTTGGTCACCTCCCATACCAAAGATGAATAGTATTTGGGACTTACAGATGCTGGGGCATAATAGTTTTTGCAAGGTAAAGAACATATTTTGATCCCTCACTAATGCAAATTTAATGGTGGTTAATATGTAAAGTTGTACAGAGAAGTGGGGTGGCTTTCATTTCCCTGATACTAATCTTATTCTTTCGGACTCTGCAGTACTACACATACTAGACTCCATAGCAAATAGTTGGATTCATTATATTAGTTTAAATATGTATCTATATTTGCATATCAGACATTTCTGATATACTAATTAAAAATGTTAAATTTTATTCAATGCTTGTTAATTCAATATAAGTATTGTGTTACACATAAACTGATATACTTTTGTGGTGAACTTTAGAACATGTATTTGTCCATTGGTACCACAAACACACTGTGCATATTAAGATCTTTTCTATAAATGCTATACATTACCTTGTGTTTTTACTGATAGTTTTACTTAAAAAAACTACTAATCAACAGCATCCATATACTTAATATCTTAAAGAATTATTGCATTACTATTCATTCAGGGAAAAAACCCACTATGTTTCTTTCATTAGAGTTTTATGTACATTCCGTTGCACTCTTATGAAATGTTTGTATTATTGTCAATCAGCTGATATGCCAAATATTGTCATTTACTGTCATGTGTGATGTCTTTGCCATATGGCTTGGATTGTGGCTAAAATGGTTCTATGACAAGTCCTTCTACTCAGTTAAGAAATGTAAAATAAATAGCCACCTTACAGCAAGATGTCATCTGGTTTGGTTCTCATCTGTGGTGCCTACTTTGCTAGTCTTTGTGTTCTCCCTGTCTTTCTACAAGTTCTTTTAGTACACAAGTTTCCTCCCCTATCCCAAGATATACAATAAGCAGACTGGTGATTCTAAATTGTTCATAGGTGTATGCAATGTTTTTTTTTGTGTGTGTGTGTGTGTGTGTGTGTGTGTGTGTGTGTGTGTGTGTGTGTGTGTGTGTGTATGAGATATGGAAGATAGTCCAGGTGATCTACTTCCAGATGTGCTTTTGCAGCTACTGAAAGGTATATCACCAACCCTAGACAAGAGGTACAATCTTAATAAGTAACAATCTTCATGCAGCACATAATACAGTTACAAAGTTAGACACATATGCAACGCAAGTTAATTGGATGATTACAATGCTGTGATTTAGAAACAGTAACAACCAACAACCAACAATTTGTTACTTTTAAAGCTAACTTAGACACAACACCCCACCTCACCTTAGAGACCGTAGGAACAGCTTCAGGAAATGTGACCAAATAGTGTTCTTGCAGCTATATTACATCAATGTTCTGACATTTTCAGATGTAATTAATTATTTTCTGCATCCATGTATGTAATGTGGCTTAAGATCTATGAGGTACATCGTGAACATGTGCAAGAAAGGTTCATCAATATGAAGTGATTCATCAAGGAACATCAAGAAAAAAGAAAAATATGATTTAAGTGTAGAGTATCTTAAGAATTTCAATCCATAGGTGACAGCTGTCTGTGTTTAAGGATATCTCACTCATTTTTAATACAGAAAAACTCTCATACACCGATCTAAAATTATCATGCTGAGTTTTTCATAGGAAGAGACAGACATTAGCAATATTTTATGTGTATTTCAGGTGTCTCGCTTAAAGACCAGGTGCTGTGTTATGCAGCAGCTTTCGCAGCACTCATGCATATTACCTCACTTAATGACCTGCTGAAAACATTCCACAATGAGGACAAGTTACTATTTTTGGTAAGCCCTTTCCTTCATAACTTTTAGAGCAGCAGTTAGTCTGACATTAGTTTTCAGACAAATGGATGCCCACAGTACTCTACAAGAACTGCCCATTTTGAACTGACATGTGGGACAGCACTAAATGTATTAATACCAGTTATGGGTATCCAAAAGAAATATATGCATATGCTACTTTTTGTACCACCTCTATGACATTTCTGTTGCCTCAGTTTTACAGTTTAGGCCACTCAGTGCCTTCTCATCTTGTAATACACATCAACTGTATAACAAATATGAAAAAAAGGCTAAAATAAAGCTAATGTGCAGTATTTTGTGCATGCAGTGAATGTAAGTAGAACAATTTTAAGGAGCAAATAGGTCATTTTCAATAAAATGACATAGTTTCCTTTCTGCAAACTAAAGTTTTGGTAAAGGTGCTTATAAAGGCAGCTGTTGCCTACCTCACCACATACCATTATTTTATACAATAATTTGTTAAGGCAGAGCCCACCCAAATAATACACTGCATTACTGTAAGTAAAAGTTATACAAAGAAACCGTGGCCATTTTATTACAAAAATATCTATACTAATCTATGTCTATAATTATCTAATCTATGTCATTTGTTAGTACTGATTACCAATTATATATTAATCTACAAATAATTTCAAACAGCTATGATGGGGAGGTGAGCGCTAATAGTAACCTACTCTGAACATTGATCTCTGCAGTTAGAAAATTATGTGTTCCTTCTTTCTAGTGTCTTTTTTCAATAAACTTTATAGAATGTCATTGGCTTACATGAGAGAGAGAGAGAGAGAGAGAGAGAGAGAGAGAGAGATTTTTGATATTGTAGCTGTGACATTCTTTAACAAACAATAAAATTATTTTTTTCTTCATACAGTTCTAACTTAAACATTATAACTCATGACAACATTATAACATTTGATATTTGACATTTAAAAATAGAAAATAAGAGTTGAAACACGAAATATAGTGTTGGCAGCTACATAAGTTTTACTTTCAGAGTATGCTGTAGTGTTAAGGAATCCAGACCACATAACTTAAACAAAATACTCTAAGGCTAATGGGGCCAAATTTTTAAAGGTATATATACGTGTGTTATAGATGATGAAAAGTT